>NC_057801.1:255702030-256002030 GCF_018294505.1 Triticum aestivum | reverse complement strand
ACCTACTAGATATGACCCCTAAAAATGTGTGAAGACATTGAAGACAATGGTGGTCTGTGAAGACATTCACAACGAAGATTATGACTTGAGAAGACATTCACGTGAAGTCTATGGATTGCGAAGACATAGTTTTTTCGTAGTTTTCTTTCTTCTTTGTTGAGTCATAGGAACCATCATACTGTTAAGTGGGGTCCGAGTGAACAAAGTCAGAGTGACTGAAGTGATGCTCAACCAAATCCTATGTCTTCGAGCAAAGACAATGAGCAAATCTTATCCAGAGCTGGATGAGTCAGCTTTACTTGTAGCCCAAGTCAAGCTGCCGCATGTGTTTGAAATCTGACCGTTGGACACGTGTCAGTTCCTTAGTGACCCAGGGTCATTTCGGACAAATCAGGTCGGGTTGTCTCCTGGCTATAAATAGCCCGCCCCCTACACCATAAATTGGTGGCTGCTCAAAGTTAGTCCACGGCTTTTGTCGTTTTAGAGCAACTCACCTCCTAAGCTTTTGAGAGAGAGATCCTTGCAAGGACAAAGCCCAAAACACCGAGAGCCGAAGAGTGTTAGGCATCACTGAAGTCTTTCTATCCGCGTGATCTGAAGACTTGTTACACTTGAGGACTGTAAATCCTCTAGCCAGTTAGGCGTCGCGTTCTGAGCATCCAAGAGTCATTGTGGATTGCTCGTGAATAAAGTCTGTGAAGGTTTGGAAGTCTACCTTGAAGACTTACCAGAGTGATTGGGCGATGACTAAGTGTTCTTAGCTCAAGGTGAATAAGGTGAAGACGCGGTCTTCTGAGTTAAATCTCAGCCTCCCTAACCAGACGTACAGTTGTCACAGCAACTAGAACTGGTCCAACAAATCCTTGTCCTCACCAAGCAACTGGTTCTATCTCTTACCTCTCTTTACTTACAGTTTGTCTTCGTGAAGTCATTGCTTGCTTGCATGATCTGATTGACTTCACTGTGTGAAGACTGTTGTTGTTTGGCTTCATACTATCTTCCATCCTGATCCATGTTGGTGTCAAAACCGGCGGATCTCGGGTAGGGGGTCCCGAACTGTGCGTCTAAGGCTAATGGTAATAGGAGGTGGGAGACACAATGTTTACCCAGGTTTGGGCCCTCTCGATGGATGTAATACCCTACTTCCTGCTTGATTGATCTTGATGATATGAGTATTACAAGAGTTGATCTACCACGAGATTGTAGAGGCTAAACCCTAGAAGCTAGCCTATGGTTATGATTGTCCTTGTCCTACGGACTAAACCCTCCGGTTTATATAGACACCGGAGGGGGCTAGGGTTACACAGAGTCGGTTACAGAGAAAGGAATCTTCATATCCGAATCGCCAAGCTTGCCTTCCATGCAAAGGAGAGTCCCATCCAGATATGGGACGGAGTCTTCTATCTTGTATCTTCATAGCCCAACAGTCCGGTTGTCCGAGGACCCCTTAATCCAGGACTCCCTCAATCCATACTACCTAGCTGCTAATAGTCTTCGTGCTTTCACTTCATTGCTTACTTGACTATGGCTTGTCTTGTGTAGTCTACCTTCCACTGCATATCAATAGGTTCATTTCTACTGTTTGTCTTCAAAGCCCCCGTGTTTCTAAGACTTCCATAAAAATCACCTATTCAGCCCCCCTCTAGTCGATAACTAGCACTTTCAATTGGTATCAGAGCAAGATGCTCCCTTGTTCTGTGTGATTTGGTTTAACCACATGGAGTTTTAGCTATGTTGACTGCAGGGATAACCAAAGTCTCCGCTGCGTGCCCTGTCTTCGATGGCACTGATTACCCCTACTGGAAGAATAAGATGCGTATGCATCTTGAAGCCATTGATGTCGACCTCTGGTATGTCGTCAAGAATGGCGTTCCCAAGGTCGGTGAAGGTGTCACCACTGCTGATGTCAAGAGGTTCATTCAACTGGACTCGACTGCCAAGAACATTATCTGTGGTCATCTGACCAAAGGACAGTATGGTCGTGTGAGTGCTCTGGAAACTGCGAAGCTAGTCTGGGACTGGGTCTCCAAGGTCAACGAAGGCGTCTCAATCCAGGGAGACTCAAGGACCAGTGTTCTTCACAACCTCTTCAACCGCTTCAAGAGAAATGACAATGAGAATGTCCAGCTCACATTTGATTGCCTCACTGATATCACAAATGAGCTTCACGCACTCGGCGCCACTGAGATCACCAAGCACGAAATCGTCAAGACACTTTTGAGATCGCTTGACAGCTCATTCGACACCCTGGCCCTGATGATTCAAGAACGCCCTGACGTCAATACTCTCAATCTGTTTGACATACTTGAGAGGCTCAAGACACACGAGTTCCAGTTATCTGAGAAAAGAGATATCTATGGTCCCAACTATGGCCGAACTCGCGCTTTGAAGGCAAAGGTTGTTTCCTCATCTGAAGAAGAATCTGACTGCTATTTCGAGGATCCTGAAGACATTGTAAAGGAGCTTGCTATGCTTGTGAAGAAGTTCCAGAAGTTCACCAAGAAGAAAGGCTTCGTAAAGTCTTCAAGATCCAGCTCTTGAAATGATGAAGCTTGCACTTGTGATCACAAGAAGAGAACATGCCACAAGTGCAAGAAATCTGGTCACTACATCTCTGAGTGTTCACAGTGGGACAATGAGACCAAGGAGAAGAAGAAGAGCAAGGAATATGATTCTGATGACAACAAGAAGAAGAAATCCTCAAAGTCTTCTTCAAAGTCTTCGGCAATGTCTTCATCGCACAGGAAGAGCTCATTTGGCAAGGCTCGTGCTTTTGTTGGCAAGGAGATGGATTCAGAGGAGGAGTCTACTTCTGAGGAGGCAGAGGTGGAGTCTGAGGAGGAGTCTGATTCACGCATTGCGAGCCTGGCTCTAGCTACTGCCTATGTTGCCAAGTCCATCTTCAACACTGAAGACAATGGCCCCATCAACAACGCTGATGCTAATGATGAGAATGACTCTGCTCCCACGTACTGCTTCATGGAACATGGTGCTAAGGTAAACTCATGCGATGCTTACTTTTAAACATCAAGTGAAGATGACTCTGAATGTGAATCTAAACCTAGCTACAAAACACTTTCTAAAATTGCAACTGAACAACAAACTGCTATGGAACGTATTCAAAAGTTGTTAGACAAAAGCGAAGACCTGTTGGACGCGGAAATGACCCGATCTCAGTCCTTAATTGAAGACATAAAAAATCTTCATGTTAAGTACGAGGAACTTGAAAGTCATCATGAAATGCTCTCAACAACTCATGAAAAGCTTTCCTACGATTATCTTCAAAGGAAGCAAGAACTTGAGAACTTGAGAACGGCTCATGAAGATCTTCAAAAGGAGAACGAGTCACTTCACGCTCAACAGATCAGTTCCGCTCAGGAAGGATTTGAACCACCATGTCTAAAAATGTCTTGAGCGTGATAACGCTGTCTCTATTGCTGAATGTTCTACTACTGCTCCTGTTGCGATATCTTCAACTGCTGATGTGGTAACTAACCCTTCTACTAAGGATACCACTGCTATTGCTGATGAGAATGCCAAGTTGAAGACATTGCTTGAGATAGGAATGTACAAAAGTCTCAAAGGGCATCAGACACTATGTGATGTCCTCAAAAGGCAGATTCAGAATCGAAACCCTAGGAAAGAGGGTGTTGGGTTCGAGAGGGAAATTAATATTGATGGTTCTTACTGGAAGCATGAGTAGTACCCCAAAACCTCATGTGTAGCTGCAAAGGGACCTTCCGTGGATCCACCTACCTTATCTGGCTTCACTTGTGCTAATCTGATTATCATTGATGAATCCTTTGACGCAAACTATAAACTGTTTAAGAATCAGAATGGTGAAGTGTTTGCCAGGTATATTGGTATTAACTGCAGGAATGGATCACCTATGAAGAAGATCTGGGTGCCCAAAAGTTGTCTTGAGAATCTTCCTGTGAATGTCATCATGACACCACCTGGGAAGAAGACAAACCCCAGACCAAAGGCTTCATATGGTCCTAAGGCTTCATGTCTACAGAGGACTCACCAGAGTCACCCTAACGCTAATGTTTTGTAGGGAAATCATACTCAGACCTATGAATATGAGCGTGTTTCGTCAAACCGCTATGTTCATAAAAGTAAGAACTTTTGTGCCTATTCCTATGAGTATTATTCATCTCCTGCAAGGCTATTTGCTAGGGCTCCAAAGCCAAAGTTCTCAGATGCTGCACTTAGACTCATTGCTTCTAAGCCACCCCTGAAGATGTGGGTGGTTAAGAAAAATTAACTCTCCTTTGCAGGGAAAGGTCTCCAGCTGGAAATCAAAGGCGTCTGATGCATATGCTGGGACCTAAAACATCTTGTGGGCGCAAGATAAAATGCCCAAATGGTCTTACTATGTATTTTGTTCCAGGATTCCTTGACAATCATCCTGTTTATCCTAACCAAGATTTGAAATTTCATAATCCACTTGTACGTCAAATGTTTATGCTTCACAATACCCTTGGTGAAGCCTATCCCCCAATCTGCATTGTAGGGTATGACACCAAAGGCTTCAGAATAGATTATGGAAAGTGGATGCACTAACCACATGACTGGTGATTGAAGTCTTCTGATGGATTCAACCCTACGTCCATCTGACAAGAGTCACATCACATTTGCTGACACTGGTAAAAGCAAGGTATTGGGTCTAGGTAGAGTTGCAATCTCAAAGGAACAACACATGGATAAAGTGATGCTTGTTGAATCCCTTGGTTTCAACTTAATGTCTGTCTCAATGCTTTGTGACTTGAACATGATTGTGATATTTGGAAAATATCGTTGCCTTGTGCTTATGGAATTTCACAAATCTCTAGTCTTTGAAGGGTGTCGAAAAGATGATCTGTACATGGTAGATTTCTTAGTAGGACCACAGTTGGCCATATGTCTTCTAGCAAAAGCTTCAGAGTGCTGGCTCTGGCATCGAAGGCTAGGGCATGCTGGCATGAGGAACTTGTACACACTCGCGAAGAAGAAACATGTCGTTGGCATCGAGGGCATCAAGTTCAAGAAGGATCATCTGTGTGGTGCCTGCGAAGCTAGAAAGATGACTAGGCCCAAGTGATAACCCACAAGTATAGGTGATCGCAATAGTTTTCGAGGGTAGAGTATTCAACCCAAATTTATTTATTCAACACAAGGGGAGCCAAAGAATATTCTCAAGTATTAGCAGTTGAGTTGTCAATTCAACCACACCTGGATAACTTAGTATCTGCAGCAAAGTATTTAGTAGCAAAGTAGTATGGAAGTAACGACAACAGTGGCAAAAGTAACAGTAGCAGTTTTGTAGTAATTGCAACAGTAGCAATGGTAAAGTAAAAAAGCAAAGCACAATATGTGAAAAGCTCGTAGGCATTGGATCAGTGATGGATAATTATGTCGGATGCGATTCCTCATGTAATAGTTATAACATAGGGTGACACAGAACTAGCTCCAATTCATCAATGTAATGTAGGCATGTATTCCGAATATAGTCATACATGCTTATGGAAAAGAACTTGCATGACATCTTTTGTCCTACCCTCCCGTGGCAGCGGGGTCCTAATGGAAACTAAGGGATATTAAGGCCTCCTTTTAATAGAGTACCGGACCAAAGCATTAACACTTAGTGAATACATGAACTCCTCAAACTACGGTCATCACCGAGAAGTATCCCGATTATTGTCACTTCGGGGTTGTCGGATCATAACACATAATAGGTGACTATAGACCTGCAAGATAGGATCAAGAACTCACATATATTCATGAAAACATAATAGGTTCAGATCTGAAATCATGGCACTCGGGCCCTAGTGACAAGCATTAAGCATAGCAAAGTCATAGCAACATCAATCTCAGAACATAGTGGATACTAGGGATCAAACCCTAACAAAACTAACTTGATTACATGGTAAATCTCATCCAACCCATCACCGTCCAGCAAGCCTATGATGGAATTACTCACGCACGGCGGTGAGCATCATGAAATTGGTGATGAAGGATGGTTGATGATGACGACGGCGATGAATCCCCCTCTCCGGAGCCCCGAACGGATTCCAGATCAGCCCTCCCGAGAGAGATTAGGGCTTGGCGGCGGCTCTGTATCATAAAACGCGATGAAACTTTCTCTCTGATTTTTTTCTCTGCAAAAGCAAATATATGGAGTTAGAGTTGAGGTCGGTGGACGTCCAGGGGCCCACGAGGCAGGGGACGCACCCTAGGGGAGGGGATGCATCCCCACCCTCATGGACAGGGTGTGGCCCCCCTGACGTTGATTCTTTCGCCAATATCTTTTATTAATTCTGAAAAGTTGCTTCGTGGATTTTTCAGATAATTCCGAGAACTTTTTATTTCTGCACAAAAATAACAGCATGTCAGTTCTGCTGAAAACAGCGTCAGTCCGGGTTAGTTCCATTCAAATTATGCAAGTTAGAGTCCAAAACAAGGGCAAAAGTGTTTGGAAAAGTAGATACGATGGAGACATATCAACTCCCCCAAGCTTAAACCTTTGCTTGTCCTCAAGCAATTCAGTTGACAAACTGAAAGTGATAAAGAAAAAACTTTTACAAACTCTGTTTGCTCTTGTTGTTGCAAATATGTAAAGCCAGCATTTAAGTTTTCAGCAAAGATTATGAACTAACCATATTCACAATAACACTTAGGTCTCATGTTTACTCATATCAATGGCATAATAAACTAGCGAGCAATAATAATAAATCTCGGATGATAACACTTTCTCAAAACAATCATAATATGATATAACAATATGGTATCTTGCTAGCCCTTTCTGAGACTGCAAAACATAAATGCAGATCACCTTTAAAGATCAAGGACTGACTAAACATTGAAATTCATGGTAAAAGAGATCCAGTCATTGTCATACCCAATATAAACTCATAGTAATGCATGCAAATGACAGCGGTGCTCTCCAGCGGGTGCTTTTTAATAAGAGGGTGATGACTCAACATAAAAGTAAATAGATAGGTCCTTCGCAGAGGGAAGCAGAGATCTGTAGAGGTGCCAGAGCTCGGTTTTAAAATAGAGATAAATACCATTTTGAGCGGTATACTTTCACTGTCAACATAACAACTATGAGATCTCGATATCTTCCATGCTACACACATTATAGGCGGTTCCCAAATAGAATGGTAAAGTTTATACTCCCTCACCACCAACAAGCATCAATCCATCTTGCCCGAAACAATGGGTGCCTCCAACTAACAACAATCCTGGGGGAGTTTTGTTTGCAATTATTTTGATTTGATTTGAGCATGGGACTGGGCATCCCGGTGACCAGCCATTTTCTCGTGAATGAGGAGCGGAGTCCACTCCTCTTGAGAATAACCCGCCTAACATGGAAGATACAGACAACCCTAGTTGATACATGAGATGTTCGAGCATACAAAACAGAATTTCATTTGAAGGTTTGGAGTTTGGCACATACAAATTTACTTGGAACGGCAGGTAGATACCGCATATAGGAAGGTATGGTGGACTCATATGGAATAACTTTGGGGTTTATGGAGTTTGGATGCACAAGCAGTATTCCCGCTTAGTACAGGTGAAGGCTAGCAAGAGACTGGGAAGCGACCAACTGAGAGAGCGACAACAGTCATGAACATGCATTAAAATTAATCAACACCGAGTGCAAGCATGAGTAGGATATAATCCACCATGAACATAAATATCGTGAAGGCTATGTTGATTTTGTTTCAACTACATGCGTGAACATGTGCCAAGTCAAGTCACTCGAATCATTCAAAGGAGAATACCACCATATCATACCACATCACAACCATTTTAATAGCATGTTGGCACGCAAGGTGAACAATTATAAGCTCCTAGCTAATTAAGCATGCCATAAGCAACTATAATCTCTAATTGTCATTGCAAACATGTTTATTCATAATAGGCTGAATCAGGAACGATGAACTAATCATATTTACAAAAACAAGAGAGGTCGAGTTCATACCAGCTTCTCTCATCTCAATCAGTCCATCATATATCGTCATTATTGCCTTTCACTTGCACGACCGAACGGTGTGGATAATAATAATAGTGCACGTGCATTGGACTAAGATGGAATCTGCAAGCATTCAATCCAAGGGATAAGACAAGGTAATATGGGCTCTTGGTTAAATCAACAATAATGCATATTAGAGCCACTAAACATTTTCATTATGATCTTCTCCTCTCGACCCCCAAAGGAAAGAAAATAAATAAAACTATTTACACGGGAAAGCTCCCAACAAGCAAAATAAGAACAAGAAATCTTTTTGGGTTTTCTTTTAATTACTACTACAAGCATGGAAATTAAACTAACTAATTTTTTGTTTTTTCTTAAGGTTTATCAAACACACAAGAAGAAAACTAGAAAAAGAAAAATAAACTAGCATGGATAGTACAATGATAAAGTATGGGCACCGACAACTAGAATGAGTGTGTGAACATGAATGTAATGTCGCTGAGAGATACGTACTCCCCCAAGCTTAGGCTTTTGGCCTAAGTTGGTCTATGGCCATGGGTAGCTTGGCTGATATCCGGAGTTGTAACTGGGGTCGTACTGAGATGCAACAACCATTGCCTCCTGAGCTGCAGCATGGCGGCGAGCTGCCTCCGTCCTCCTCTCATACTCGTTTGCCTCCTCCCTGGTGATAACATATCTTCCTTTTGCCTGATAATCAAAAAGGGCAGGAGCAGGGAGAGTAATATGGACAGCGCGACGTTTGTCAAAGATTAGTCGATACTGGAGGAATTGTTCATTCCTCTTAAGAAAATGATGACTAACCATGACATTATAATCTAAATAAGCGGGAGGTAACTCCCTATCATTTTCATGTGCGGGTATACCAAGATAATTAGCCACACGGGTCGCATAAATCCCTTCAAACAAGTCTCTAACTCAAACCTACGTGCAACAATTGCCCCCAAGTTGTATTGTTTATCACCTAATACAACACTCTTGAGAACACAAAGATTGGGAACACACATGTGACATGCTTCATCTTTACCGTTAATGCATCTACCTATGAAGAGAGCAAAATAATGTATAGCAGGAAAATGAATGCTCCCTATGGTAGCTTGTGCTATTTCTCTAGATTCTCCCACAGTGATACTAGCAAGAAAGTCTTTATATTCAGATTTACAAGGTTCATTAACACTTCCCCACTGCGGGAGTTTATAAGCAGTAGTAAAATCTTCTAGGTCCATGGTATATGATTTATCATAAATATCAAACAGGACATTTTGAGAATTGCGCGAAGATGTAAATTTAAACCTTCTCACAAAGGAGTCAGTCAAATAGTATTGCGGGCACTTATCTTGCATGAAGTCCTCAAGGTCGGCATTACGCACATATGCATCAAATTCATCCTTGATGCCTGCTCTGACCATAAACTCCTCTGATGGCCATTCACAAGGCTGCACGTCAGCTTCCCTCGGTGGTTCATCGTTCTGCTCACGTATTGCGAGCCTGGGTCCTTTCTTCCTTGAAGAACCACCTTGGTACATTTTCCTGGACATATTTCTTCCTCTGAAAAATTTCTGAAATTTTTAGTAACTCAAAATAAAAGTGAACCAAACTCAACAAAATTGATAGCAACTACTCCCACAAGTGCCTAGAGACTATATCATGCATTAGAATTACTTGGGACCATATAAATTTGACATGCAAGCTCAAGAATAGGGTCACCTAGGCAGCAAAAATTTGCAATGAATAAAGCACTAGAACAAAAACTAATAGGACCATTAGAGGAGTCACATACCAAGGAACAATCTCCCAAAGCAGTTTTGTGAATGGAGCTTTGAGCAAGGAGATCGAAAATGGCAGCAAAATGAGCTAGAACTCGTGCTTGAGCTGGATGGTGATTTTTTTGGCAGGAAGAGAAGTGTGTGGGTGCAGGAATAAGTGGAGGGGGGCCACTGTGGGCCCACGAGGCAGGGGGGCGCGCCCTATAGGGGTGGGCGTGCCCTGGACCCTCGTGGCCAGGTGCCAGCTCCCCCTGTTGTGTTCTCAGTGCCAGATATTCTCAAATATTCTAGAAAAAATCATACTAAATTTGCAGGGCATTTGGAGAAGTTTTATTTTTGGGGTATTTTTATTGCATGGATAATTCAGAAAACAGACAGAAAATACTATTTTTACTTTATTTAATCTAAATAATAGAAAGTAAAAGGAGGGTACAGAAGGTTGTGCCTTCTAACTTCATCCATCTCATGTCATCAAAAGGAATCCACTAACAAGGTTGAGCAAGTCTTGTTAACAAACTCATTCTGAATAACATGGAACTGGAGAAATTTTGAATGACACTAAGTTACCTCAACGGGGATATGAACATCCCCAATAATAAGAATATCATATTTCTTCTTGACGGTAGGAAGAGGAAATTCAAAACCTCCAATAATGATAGTTGGAATTTTTCCAATAGAATTGATACTGTGAACTTGAGGTTGTTTCCTCGGAAAGTGTACCGTATGCTCATTACCATTAACATGAAAAGTGACATTGCCTTTGTTGCAATCAATAACAGCCCCTGCAGTATTCAAAAAGGGTCTACCAAGGATAATCGACATACTATCGTCCTCGGGAATATCAAGAATAACAAAGTCCGTTAAGATAGTGACGTTTGCAACCACAACAGGCACATCCTCACAAATACCGACAGGTATAGCAGTTGATTTATCAGCCATTTGCAAAGATATTTCAGTAGGTGTCAACTTATTCAATTCAAGTCTACGATATAAAGAGAGAGGCATAACACTAACACCGGCTCCAAGATCACATAAAGCAGTTTTAACATAGTTTCTTTTAATGGAGCATGGTATAGTTGGTACTCCTGGGTCTCCAAGTTTCTTAGGTATTCCACCTTTAAAAGTATAATTAGCAAGCATGGTGGAAATTTCAGCTTCCGGTATCTTTCTTTTATTTGTAATAATATCTTTCATGTACTTAGCATAAGGATTCACTTTAAGCATATCAGTTAAGCGCATACGTAAGAAGATAGGTCTAATCATTTCAGCAAAGCGCTCAAAATCCTCATCATCCTTTTTCTTGGATGGCTTAGGAGGAAAAGGCATGGGTTTCTGAACCCATGGTTCTCTTTCTTTACCGTGCTTCCTAGCAACAAAATCTCTCTTATCATAACGTTGATTCTTTGATTGTGGGTTATCAAGATCAACAACAGGTTCAATCTCTACATCATTATTATTGCTAGGTTGAGCATCAACATGAACATTATCATTAACATTATCACTAGGTTCATGTTCATCACCAGATTGTGTTTCAGCATCAGAAATAGAAATATCATTGGGATTCTCAGGTGTGTCTACAACAGGTTCACTAGAAGCATGCAAAGTCCTATCATTTTTCTTTTTCTTCTTTTTAGAAGGACTAGGTGCATCTAAATTATTTCTCTGAGAATCTTGCTCAATTCTCTTAGGGTGGCCTTCAGGATACAAAGGTTCTTGAGTCATTTTACTAGTTCTAGTAGCCACTCTAATAGCAAAATCATGTTTATTATTTAATTCATCGAGCAAATCACTTTGAGCTTTAAGTACTTGTTCTGCTTGAGTGGTAACCATAGAAGCATATTTACTAATGAGTTTAAGTTCACCTTTAACTCTAGCCATATAATCACTCAAGTGTCCAATCATGTAAGCATTACTCTTTAATTCTCTACCAACATAAGCATTGAAATTTTCTTGTCTAGCCATAAAGTCATCAAATTCATCCAAACATTGGCTAGCAAACTTAGTAGACGGGATTTCAACTTTATCATATCTATAGAGAGAATTTACCTTTACTACCTGTGTCGGGTTATCAAGACCATGTGTTTCTTCAATAGGTGGTATATTAAGACCATGTATTTCTTCAACAGGAGGTAAATTCTTAACATCTTCAGCTTTAATTCATTTTTGTTTCATAGATTTCTTTGCCTCTTGCATATCTTCAGGACTGAGAAATAGAACACCTCTTTTCTTCGGAGTTGGTTCAGGAATTGGCTCAGGAGTTGGCTCAGGAAGAGTCCAATTATTTTCATTAGTCAACATATTATTCAATAGCAATTCAGCTTGATCGACTGTTCTTTCCCTGAAAACACAACCAGCACAACTATCCAAGTGGTCCTTGGAAGCATCAGTTAGTCCATTATAAAAGATATCAAGTATTTCATTTTTCTTAAGAGGATGATCAGGCAAAGCATTAAGTAATCGGAGAAGCCTCCCCCAAGCTTGCGGGAGACTCTCTTCTTCAATTTGCACAAAATTATATATTTCCCTCAAGGTAGCTTGTTTCTTATGAGCAGGGAAATATTTAGCAGAGAAGTAATAAATCATATCCTAGGGACTACGCACACAACCAAGATCAAGAGAATTAAACCAAGTTTTAGCATCACCATTTAATGAGAACGGAAATATCTTAAGGATATAATAGTAGCGAGATTTCTCATCATTAGTGAACAGGGTGGCTATATCATTTAACTTAGTAAGATGTGCCACAACAGTTTCAGATTCATAGCCATAAAAAGGATCAGATTCAACCAAAGTAATTATCTCAGGATCAACAGAGAATTCATAATCCTTATCGGTAAGAAAGATAGGTGAAGTAGCAAAAGCAGGCTCATATTTCATTCTAGCATTCAGAGTTTTCTATTTCAGTTTAGCAAATAACTTCTTAAGATCAGATCTATCATTGCAAGCAAGAAAATCTCTAGCAGTTTCTTCATCCATAACATAACCCTCTGGAACAACAGGTAATTCATATTTAGTGGGAGAACCTTCATCATAACTATCTTCAATAATATCAGTTTCAAGAATTTCATTCTCTCTAACCCTAGCAAGTTGTTCATCAAGATATTCACCTAATGGCACAGTAGTATCAAGCATAGAAGTAGTTTCACCATAAGTATCATGCATAGTAGAAGTGGCATCATCAATAACATGCAACATATCAGAATTAATAGCAGAAGCAGGTTTAGGTGTCGTAAGCTTACTCATAACAGAAGGAGAATCAAGTGCAGAGCTAGATGGCAGTTCCTTACCTCCCCTCGTAGTTGAGGGATAAATCTTTGTTCTTTCATCTTTCAAGTTCCTCATAGTGACCAGCAGATATAAATCCCAAGTGACTCAAAGAATAGAGCTATGCTCCCCGGCAATGGCGCCAGCAAATAGTCTTAATAACCCACAAGTATAGGGGATCGCAACAGTTTTCGAGGGTAGAGTATTCAACCCAAATTTATTGATTCGACACAAGGGGAGCCAAAGAATATTCTCAAGCATTAGCAGTTGAGTTGTCAATTCAACCACACATGGATAACTTAGTATCTGCAACAAAGTATTTAGTAGCAAAGTAGTATGGAAGTAACGGTAACAGTGGCAAAAGTAATAGTAGCAGTTTTGTAGTAATTGTAACAGTAGCAACGGTAAAGTAAATAAGCAAAGCACAATATGTGAAAATCTTGTAGGCATTGGATCAGTGATGGATAATTATGTCAGATGCGATTCCTCATGTAATAGTTATAACATAGGGTGACACAGAACTAGCTCCAATTCATCAATGTAATGTAGGCATGTATTCTGAATATAGTCATACATGCTTATGGAAAAGAAATTGCATGACAACTTTTGTCCTACCCTCTCGTGGTAGCGGGGTCCTAATGGAAACTAAGGGATATTAAGGCCTCCTTTTAATAGATTACTGGACCAAAGCATTAGCACTTAGTGAATACATGAACTCCTCAAACTACGATCATCACCGAGAAGTATCCCGATTATTGTCACTTCGGGGTTGTCGGATCATAACACATAATAGGTGACTATAGACTTGCAAGATAGGATCAAGAACTCACATATATTCATGAAAACATAATAGGTTCAGATCTGAAATCATGGCACTCGGGCCCTAGTGACAAGCATTAAGCATAGCAAAGTCATAGCAACATCAATCTCAGAACATAGTGGATACTAGGGATCAAACCCTAACAAAACTAACTCAATTACATGGTAAATATCATCCAACCCATCACCGTCCAGCAAGCCTACGATGGAATTACTCACGCACGGCAGTGAGCATCATGAAATTGGTGATGGAGGATGGTTGATGATGATGACGACGATGAATCCTCCTCTCCGGAGCCCCAAACAGACTCCAGATCAGCCCTCCCGAGAGAGATTAGGGCTTGGCGGTGGCTCGGTATCATAAAACGCGATGAAACTTTCTCTCTGATTTTTTTCTCCGCGAAAGCAAATATATGGAGTTGGAGTTGAGGTCGGTGGACGTCCAGGGGGCCCACAAGGCATGGTGTGGGCCCCCTAGGAGAGGGGGCGCACCCCCACCCTCGTGGATAGGGCGTGGGCCCTCTGATGTTGATTGTTTCACCGATATTTTTTATTAATTCTGAAAAGTTGCTCTGTGGATTTTCAGGTCATTCCGAGAACTTTTTATTTCTGCACAAAAATAACAGCATGGCAGTTCTGCTGAAAACAGCGTCAGTCCGGGTTAGTTCCATTCAAATTATGCAAGTTAGAGTCCAAAACAAGGGCAAAAGTGTTTGGAAAAGTAGATACGATGGAGACGTATCACCAAGCATCCCTCAAAGACAATCATGACGACGACTCGTCCCTTCGAGCTGCTTCACATGGACTTATTTGGCCCTACTCACTACTCTACCCTTACTACCACTGCTTGCCTCTATGGTTTCGTCATTGTTGATGATTACTCAAGATATACATGGGTGCATATAATTCTCTACAAGAATGAAGTGCAGGATGTCTTCAGACGATTCGCCAATCATGCCATGACGAACTATGGCATCAAGATCAAGCACATCAGAAGTGACAACGGTAGAGGGTTCAAGAACACCGGCCTCGACACTTATCTTGATACATTGGGCATCACTCATGAGTTCTCAGCTCCATACTCTCCTCAACAGAATGGCATTGTGGAGCGCAAGAACAGAACCCTCATTGAGATGGCTCGGATGATGCTTGATGAGTACAAGACTCCAAGGAAGTTCTGGTCTGATGCCATTGATACTGCATGCCACGTCATCAACCGTGTTTATTTTCACAAGCTTCTAAATAAGACATCCTATGAGCTCCTAACTGGTAAGAAGCCAAATGTCAGTTACTTCAGAGTATTTGGTGCTAGGTGCTGGATCAAGGATCCACATCACACTTCAAAATTCGCACCGAAAGTACATGAAGGTTTTATGCTTGGCTATAGAAAGGATTCGCACTCCTACAGAGTCTTCAACCTCTTTCACTACAAATTGGTTGAAACTGTGGATGTGTGGTTCGATGAGACTAACGGCTCGCAAAGAGAGCACCTGCCAAATGTGCTAGATGAAGTCTCACCTAGTGAATCAATCAAGATTATGGGTACTGGAGAAATCATACCTTCAGAGGCACAGGCTGAAGAGGAAATCATCATTTCTGCACCTAATCAACCTGAAGACACTGCTCAGCCTGAAGCCAATGCTGAAGACGAAGATAATGATCAGCAAGGGCAAAGTCTTCGTCCAGTTCATCCTCGTGTTGCAAATGAAGTACAAATTGAGAAGATAATTGATAGCATGAATGCACCTGGTCCACTCACTCGTTCAAGAGCAACACAACTAGCAAATTTTTGTGGGCACTTTGCATTTGTCACTATATCTGAACCCAAGAAAGTTGCTGAAGCCTTCATGGAACCTGAATGGATTCAAGCTATGCAAGAAGAGCTTCAACAGTTCGAGCTGAACAATGTGTGGGAATTGGTTAAGTGTCCTGATCCTCGCAAGCACAATATCATAGGCACTAAATGGATCTATCGCAACAAACAAGATGAGCATGGTCAAGTTGTCAGAAACAAGGCTCGTCTCGTTGCTCAAGGATATACTCAAGTCGAAGGGATTGACTTCGATGAAACATTTGCTCCGGTGGCTAGGCTTGAAGCCATTCGCATACTGCTAGCCTATGCCAACCATCACAACATCCTCCTGTACCAAATGGTTGTGAAGAGTGATTTTCTCAATGGCAAGATTGAAGAATAAGTGTATGTTGCACAACCACCTGGCTTTGAAGACCCAAAACATCCTGACATGGTATACAAGCTCAACAAGGCACTGTATGGCCTCAAACAAGCCCCTCGCGCTTGGTATGACACACTCAAAGACTTCCTGAAGAGCAAAGGCTTCAAACCTGGTTCCCTGGATCCCACTCTCTTCACGAAGACATACGATGGTGAACTGTTTGTATGCCAGATCTATTTGGATGACATTATCTTCAGCTGCACTGACAAGAGATACAGTGATGAGTTTGGACACATGATGCAAGAGCAATATCAGATGTCCATGATGGGTGAGCTGAAATTCTTCCTCGGTCTTCAAATCCGTCAGCAGAGCAATGGCATCTTCATATCACAAGAGAAATACCTCAAAGATTGCCTGAAGAAGTTTGGAATGCAAGACTGCAAAGGGTACACGACGCCAATGCCAACCAAAGGTCAATTGGGTCCCGACAACAATGGTAAAGAGTTCGATCAAAAGGTATACCGCTCCATGATTGGTTCTTTACTCTATTTATGTGCATCTAGGCCAGATATAATGCTTAGCGTTTGCATGTGTGCCCGATTCCAAGCGGCACCAAAGGAATCGCATCACTTAGCAGTGAAGCGAATTCTTCGATATTTGGCTTACACCCCAACACTAGGATTATGGTATCCAAAGGGCTCAGAGTTTGATCTAGTTGGATTCTCAGATGCTGATTATGCTGGTGAAAAGGTTGATCGCAAGTCCACATCAGGCACATGTCACTTTCTTGGACGATCTCTTGTCTGTTGGTCTTCAAAGAAGCAGAACTGTGTATCCCTCTCCACTGCTGAATCTGAATACATTGCTGCTGGATCTTGCTGCGCTCAGCTTCTATGGATGAAGCAAACTCTCAAGGACTATGGCATCCATCTGAAGCAAGTGCCACCTTACTGCGACAATGAAAGCGCCATAAAGATTGCCAACAACCCTGTCTAGCACTCGAAGACAATGCACATTCAGATCCGTCATCACTTTCTCAGAGATCATGTCATGAAGGAAGTTATTGATATCATTCACGTCAACACTGAAGAGCAATTGGCAGATATCTTCACAAAGCCCTTGGATGAGAAAAGGTTTTGCAAGTTGCGGTGTGAGCTAAATATCTTAGAATCCTCGAATGTCCTGTAATTGGACACACATCCTAACGCTTACGCATATTAATGACTTAGATGTGCAACACATGAAGTAACATATATCTTCAATCAATGAAGACATACACTCTAAGTGTGAATACATTAATGCGGAATTTGACTCCGGAGCGCCACGATAATTGTGCGCCATGTTTGGGTCTAATACTTCCTATACGGTGGGTAACACCACCACCAAATTCTTTTGATATGTTTCAATTGGCGTCACAATTTCTTAGTATTCGCATTTGATTTGTCTTCAACATTGATTTATCTTCACGTTTATCTTCACAATGTTGATTTGGTATTATGCTAATATATACATATATCTGTGTTCTGTCCTCTACAGCCTTCACTTATGGCTATGTCTTCATACTTTAATTCTTATTGATCTAAGTGAATGTGATCGGACCCCAACCCCTTCTGTGCTTCTACCTCAAATTCTATCTATCCAAATCATATGCATTCTATTGAAACCTGTCGATTGTCTTCTCTGAATCCTTGTTAGCAGAAGACAAAGAGACAAAAGTTTAAATCAGTTTTTAGTGCTATATCCTTATTTCCTGAATACTAGAGAAGCCGGAACGACCACCCGACAATCCAGGCGTGCATGGGAACATGGAACAACTTCCAATAAGTTGCATGCATGCCACGTGTCCTTCATATGTGAACCACCAGGGGCACCTCCGTAATTACGCTGTGCTGTCCCTTTCCTTATAAATATACACTCACCGCGGTCATTATCTCTTCTTCCACCTCGCCACCTCGCACAAACCCTAGCGCATCCGCTAGCTCACGTCGACGCCGGAGACGAAGCGCTTTGCTGCTGCAACTTCTTTGACGCCGTCCTCACGCCTGTCGTGGACCTCATCCTCTCCGTCGCTGCCGTAGGTGTCTCCCGCCACCAAGTTAGGGCGTGGGAGATTGAACTGCTCGGCCTCTCTCTCCACCTTGTCTAGCAGTTCATCAAGCGGTTATTAAAACTTACTTTTTACTGCCTTTTTGATCCGTCAAATCCATCCACTTCAACCAAAAGTGGTTTCTTCACTTTCAAATCTGGATCCGTCTTTATCTGCATGTCATATCATGTTAAGTATATTCACTTATGCTTCATAAATAGTTAGATTCCTCACTTGTACATATTCATGGATTTGTACAAATCTGGAACCGACTCTCTTCAAATAAGTGAATGTCTTCGCACTATGAGGTCAATGTCTTCAAACTGATTTATCTTCAAAATCTTCTGAGAATGCATATGACCTCTTCCCCTTCCCTCGCACCTCTAATGCTGTCACAGGTACATGTCCGTGGGAGAATCACTTGGTTCTCATAGTCTACATTCATTTGCAGAGTTCTTATAGCGTCATATTCACTCACCTGAAGCCAGATCTTGTCTGACCAGCAAAAGGAAGCCATTCACTGTCTTGAAGCCATTCAGTCTGAATATAATGGCAACAGAGAAATCAGCTAGAAAGGATGGCAGGCAGCGCCGTGGAGATACAACTAAGGATTTACCTCCTGGTCTGTTTGAAATGTACAAGACAGATCCTGAGGAAAGCTATGGCCAGCGCAAGACCCGAATTAAATGGATTCGAAGATATTGGGCGGAAGAATGGTTCAAGTACAAATTTGTGATTGCTGAATATGCTGAAAAGAACGCTATCAAGCGCCCATGGGGAGATATTCTATACAGAAATCTTCAGCCCAAGTCCAAGTCTGAAGCCATTGCTCAAGGCTTCTACCCATGCATTGTCCGAGGACCGAAGTTAGAGAATGCCGACCAATCATCTACATTATGGTGTCGCGAAGACAATCTTTTCAAGCGCAACTATCAGTTTGCAAAAGAGTCAGTTAGAAGAACAAGAAAGATCTTGGACTCAACTTCAACCCTGGTCCGTCTGCTCCAAGGGCTGATGGCACACGTGATGCCAATCCAAATGTCATTGGCCCCTTCAACAACTTCGATGGCCTCCTCTCTCACATAGCTGCTCAGAGGGCCACTATGGAGCAATCAGCTGATGACGCAGATTCTGAAGATGCGCCAGCTCCACCAAAGCAGAATAAGAAGAAATCAAAAGCTTCGAAGCCCTCTGCCACACCAAAAGCTTGGGCTGTGAAGCCATTGGCCACTGCACCTCCTGAACCCAGTGTGCAGTCTGAAGATTTGTCTCGTGTCTCCAAGAAGACTGAGAAGTCCAAGAAGACAAAGAAGCCCATGAAGAGTTCTAGGCATGAACTGACCCCAGCTGCCATTCTGCGCAATGAGGATGCCACCATTGATCTGCCTAGCGATGAAGATCTTGGTGATGAAGCCCTTGAGATGCTTATCAAGAGCAAGCAAGAGGTGGAGATTTTTAACGATCTGCCCCTCTTTGACGTGGACATTTTGAACAATTTCATCGACGAATGGTTTGATGACCAGAGCATTAGCATTGATGATCTTCAGCTGCCTGTAGACATCAGTGTCACCTTCCATGGAGGCATTGCTAATGAGTTGGCTCTGGCTCAGAAGATTGTCGAGCTGAAGGACAAAATTGATTATGAGAAGGCTCACTTCAAGAAGAACATGACCAAGCTCAGTGTGGCTGATGTGTAGATCTTCAAGAAGATGATGCATGATCTTAAGGAACAATTTGTCAAGAAGCGTGAAGAAGCTAAAGGCTCACGAGAGTGCATGAAATACTTCGCAGAGAAATGCGTCCAGGCCCACAATGAAGCTGAAAAGCGCAAAGCTCTTGGGCATCCTGGCATCGACCCCACAATGGTTGCCAAACAGAAGAAGAAGCCTGCTACGGTCCAAGCCAAAGCATCACGGCGGGAAGAACCAAGCATTGTCTTCCCCGCCAGCATGACAGGCTCGAAGCCTAAGGTCACCTCAGCAGCTTCTGAGCTGAAGAAGACAAGGGCAGTAGAAGCAGAAGCCCGAAAATGCAAGCACAAGGATGCTTCTGATGATGCCCCATCCAAGAAGAAGCTGAAGACAAAGTCTTCAAAGAAAGAGCGAGCTGCGGCCTCTCAGCCCCTCATTGTTGAACCCATCTATGTCGCTCTTCTAGCCACCACCAACAAAGATTGTCACATTGTGATCCATCAGCCTACTTCCACAGAGGCTCATGGAGATGAAGAAGTTCCAGCTGTTGACCCCATCATAGCTGAAGAAATTGGTCATGAAGACAATGTTGAAGATGATGAAGTCCCTCCTCAACTTGAGCACCAATTGGTATCATCGTCTATTCTTATGAATAGCGAACTCATCAGCATTGGTCGTCCCTTGATGCCAATCACTCATCATGATTCATGGGCCGATCGCCCTCAATAAGACACCCCCATTCATGATGAAACACCCACAACTCCACCACCTCACGTCACCACTCCGGTACTTGACGACGACAACTACATGGTGCAGACCACTCCATCACCATAGGCGTCGCCCGCTTTCCGCAGGCTTCGCAAAGGCCCCAGGCCACAGGTCACCATGTTGAGCATTCTGGAAGGGGAACGACAACAAAGCTCAGTAGCACGTCAAGTGTTTTCTGAAGCCACCCCTACTACGAATGTCTCTGAGTCTAAAGCTAAAGCCGCTGAAGACATTCCGGCTGCATCAGCCGATGAAGATCAAGAAACAAGAGAAGAAGAAAGAGTTGCCACACCCTTGCCACTGATCAAGTCATTCTCGAGGAGAATGTGACTATGCCCGACCCTCCTATTATTGAAGAAATGGAGGTTGAAAACACTGAGGCTGCCACAAACAATGCTAATGACGCCAATGACGTTGTCATGGCCGAAGACAATGTGGAGCCTGAAGCTAATGTGGTGCCTGAAGCTCATGCACAACCTGAAGCCACTATGAATGCTAAAGCCACTGTTCCACCTCCCAGGCCTCACACCATTGAATAGGCCTATGATCGTGGCCAGCTTGTCACAGTGAGATGGCCCATTTGGTTCCTCCAACAGCTCCCGGACAACAGTACGACTACCATGTTGAGCAAAGGCCTCAAGTTCAGAAGCCAAAGCCAAGGCTGCCAAGGCTTCCAGGTGCTGCTACATCGGCAGGATCTTTCAGCGTGAATAGCTTCAGGGCACACAACACATTCTTCGATAGTGCCAAAAATCCATATTCGAAGCCAAAGATCTCTTCCGATCGATTCTGGAGCTATCAGCAGCGTAGTTATTACTCATGCATTCTATACAATCAAGAGCGAATCTTTCCTCTCATGCATCTCGATTGTGAAGCTATTGCCGGCTGCCCTGTCTTGAAGAAGCACTGGACTGCTTTAGAGATGCTGGTCTTCTGCAGTTTGTAACAGACAAAGAGCACTGGAATGAAGAGCTTCTGCTGCAGTTCTATACTACACTTCACATTCGTGGCTACAACAGGGATCCGAAGACATGGATCCTTGAGTGGATGACAGGGGATGTGCATCATGAAGCCAAAGCTGAAGACATCATTGAGCTTACTTCCCTACCCACTCCAGGTGAATTGTATGAGCCTGGTTGTCAGCTTCACAATAATGAACTGCAGAGTATCTTTCAGAGGCCGGAACCCAATGTGAGTCAGATGCTTAGTATGATGAAGCCATTGCCTCAAGATGCTGAATATCCCAAGGAATTCTTCGTCAAAGACCTCGAGTACTTTCCCCGCATAGTTTATAACATTCTGAGGCGTGCTCTATGGCCAGTCAAGGGATATTCTTCTGAAGCCCAACTTGAAGGAACCATGAAGACTCTGGTATTATATATTGTCAATGGCTTCAGATTCAATACCCAGGATTTCTTCATCAGACAACTTGCTGCATCTGGGATTGATCTGTTTGCCTTGAAGTTTTATGCTCCATGGGTGATGCGCCTGATCAAACTCCATTCTTCTGTCGACTATCAGCCCTCAGCACGCAACCATCTTGTTTTTCTGCCTAAGGTTTATTTGTCCGTTGAAGCCATCTACCCTGATCCTGCCAAGGAGCCTCTATATCTTCATAATGTTGATCGTCAAAGCTTCACGCAACCAATAGAAAGAACTCATGTTCCAAATGCTGCAACTACTGCTTATCCTCTGGCTGGCAATATGCATGCACTACATCGTGCCAACACTGACGCCACTGCTAGTACAATCTCCCAAAGGCCTCAGAAGCGTTCTTGTGTACTCAATGACCGAGAGCTTCTTGTGGCCTTACATCAGAAGCAGGATAAGCACCATGACTGGCTAGAGCGTCAGATGCAGAGTATCTTGGTGGACGTCAATCACATCAGAAACTTGGCCACCAAGAACTCGTTTGTTGCCCATGAAGCCTGTCGGCGGTCTTGGAAGAGTCTCACACTACTATGCCCTGAAGAGGATCTTCGCAAAGATGGCTTCACAGAGGGCTTTAAATTTGATTCCAGACCTCCACGCAATGCAAGCTGGCGCCGCACTCCATCTCTTGAAGATTCCGAGCGTTCACCTTCGGCTGCAACTGTTGTTGCGAGAGTCGTCAATGAAGAATACAACGTCACTTCACCAACCATGGCTGCACTACATCTCGACACTACACCAGGCCCCTCTGCACCACCGAACTCCTGCATCGACCCTGCAGCTTCATCTACTCCTGATGGGAATGAGTAGATACTCTATGTCTTCAAACCTTTTTGGTCATTACTGACAAAAGGGGGAGAAGCATATGAGTTGATACTCTTCAAGCGGGTCCTTATGGGTGGTTGCACTAATTTTTTGCCAAGTGTTTACAACTCTCATCTTTTGATACATTTGGTTCTTTGGGTTGTAACACTTAAACTCAATGGTCGTCTGCTACTTTTTCTGCTACTCTGTGATGCTATGATAAATTCCTCATGAAGCCATTCCGTAGACGTCCATTTTTCATTATGCATGTCATTATCTTTGTTATATCTTTATTTGCATGATGAATTGTCTTCATAAGTTGAAGAGGATCTCCACAAAGTAAAACCTGCCATGTACATTTGCATTCAAAAGCAAACTACTTATATGCACATATTCAGGGGGAGCCTGTTGCTGCTTATAAAGATAATGCCTTAATCCATAAACTTTCACATACTTTTATCCCCGTTGAAAACTTCAACCAGTTTGTCATCAATCACCAAAAAGGGGGAGGTTGTAAGTGCATCTAGTGCAACCCCTAGTTGGTTTTGGAGTATTGATGACAAACTTGGTTGAGGGACTAATGTGTTTGTGAGAATTGCAGGATAACACAGGTAGTAGTCCCACATTGATTCGGTTTACCTAGCAGAGATGACCCCTAAAAATGTTTGAAGACATTGAAGACAATGGTGATCTGTGAAGACATTCACAACAAAGATTATGACTTGAGAAGACATTCACGTGAAGACTAAAGAGTGCAAAGACATAGTTGTTTCGTAGTTTCCTTTCTTCTTTGTTCAGTCATAGGAACCACCGTACTGTTAAGTGGGGTCCAAGTGAACAAAGTCAGAGTAACTGAAGTGATCCTCAACCAAATCCTATGTCTTTGAGCGAAGACAATGAGAGCAAATCTTATCCAGAGCTGGATGAGTCAGCTTTACTTGTAGCCCAAGTCAAGCTGCCGCGTGTGTTTGAAATCTGACCGTTGGACATGTGTCAGTTCCTTAGTGACCCAGGGTCATTTCAGACAAATCAGGTCGGGTTGCCTCCTGGCTATAAATAGCCCACCCCCTACACCATAAATTTGTGGCTGCTCAGAGTTACTGCACGGCTTTTGACGTTTGAGAGCAACCCACCTCCTAAGCTTTTGAGAGAGAGATCCTTGCGAGGACAAAGCCCAAAACACCAAGAGCCAAAGAGTGTTAGGCATCACTGAAGTCTTTCTGTCCGCGTGATCTGAAGACTTGTTACACTTGAGGATTGTGAATCCTCCAGCCGGTTAGGCATCGCGTTCTGAGCATCCAAGAGTCATTGTGGATTGCCGGTGAACGAAGTCTGTGAAGGTTTGGAAGTCTACCTTGAAGACTTACCAGTGTGATCGGGCGAGGACTAAGTGTTCTTAGCTCAAGGGGAATAAGGTGAAGATGCGGTCTTCTGAGTTAAATCTCAGCCTCCCTAACTAGACGTACAGTTGTCACAACAACTGGTCCAATAAATCCTTGTCCTCAGCAAGCAACTGGTTCTATCTCTTACCTCTCTTTACTTATAGTTTGTCTTCGTGAAGTCATTGCCTGCTTGCACGATCTGATTAACTTCACTATGTGAAGACTGTTGTTGTTTGGCTTCATACTATCTTCCATCCTGATCCATACCTAGCTGCTAATAGTCTTCGTGCTTTCACTTCATTGCTTACTTGACTATGGCATGTCTAGTGTAGTCTACCTTCCGCTGCATATCAATAGGTCCATTTCTACTATTTGTCTTCAAAGCCCTTGTGTTTTGAAAACTTTCATAAAAATCGCCTATTCACCCCCCTCTAGTCGATAACTAGCACTTTCAGTCTTCCATGCTACAAATTAGCGGCGGTTCCCAGTCGATAAAAGTAAAGTTTACTCCCCCTCCACGAACAAACACAAGCCATGGCTAGCCGAATCCTCGGGTGCCCTCCATACCAACAACAGTCTGGGGGAGTTTTGTTTAATTATTCACAATTTTTAATCTTGGGACCGGGCATCTCGATTACCAGCCACTCTCGTGCAAGGACGAGGGAATAAACACTCATCATGAGAATAAACCACTTAGCATGGAAGATACTGACCACCCCCTATCACTCCATGAGCGGTCCGGGCACACAAAAAGACGTTCATTTGAATTTTTAGGGGTGGCACATGCCAACTCACTTGGAATGGCAGGGTAATACATCATATAGGTAGATATAGTGGACTCATCTGGAATAACTTTGGTTTAAGGATTTTGATGCACAAGCAGCATTCCCGCTTAGTACTGATAGGTCTCCATCATATCTACTTTTCGTAACGCTTTTGCTCTTGTTTTGGACTCTAATTTGCATGGTTTGAAGGAAACTAACCCAGACTGACGCTGTTTTCAACAGAACTACCATGGTGTTGTTTTTGTGCAGAAATACAAGTTCTCGGATTTGGCCGAAACTTTTCGGAGAATTACTTTGGAATAGATAAAAAATACTAGAACCAAGACCCATTGGAGGGGGCCCCCTGGCTGCCCACAAGACACCAGGGCATGCCTAAGGGAGTCCTGGATTAGGGGGTATCCGAACAGCCGGACTATATACATCGTCCGGACTATTGGAGCGTGAAGATACAAGACTCAAGACTCCGTCCCGTGTCCGGATGGGACTCTCCTTTGCGTGGAAGACAAGCTTGGTGATCCGGATATTGTATTTCCTTCCTTGTAACTGACTCTGTGTAAACCCTAGCCCTCTCCGGTGTCTATATAAACCGGAGAGGTTGGTCCTTAGAAGGCCGATCACAACTACAATCATAATCATCATAGGCTAGCTTCTAGGGTTTAGCCTCTATGATCTCGTGGTAGATCTACTCTTGTACTACTCATATCGTCAATATTAATCAAGCAGGAAGTAGGGTTTTACCTCCATCGAGAGGGCCTGAACCCGGGTAAACATTGTGTCCCTTGCTTCCTGTTACCATCAGCCTAAGACGCACAGATCGGGACCCCCTACCCGAGATCCGCCGGTTTTGACACCGACATTGGTGCTTTCATTGAGAGTTCCTCTATGTCATCTCTGCAAGGCTCGATGGCTCCTTCAATCATCATCAACAACACGGTCCAGGGTGAAACTTTTCTCCCCAGACAGATCTTTGTGTTCGGCCGCTTCGCACTGCGGGCTAATTCGCTTGGCCATCTGGAGCAGATCGACAGCTACGCCCGTGGCCACCAGATCAGGTTTGAAAACCTGAACTACACGGCGGATATTCGCAGAGACTTGATCTTCGACGGATTCGGGCCTGTTCCAGGAGCACTCGACAGCCATGATGAGCATGGCTTAGACCTGCTGTCGGACAATGCTCGGGATATCACCCCCGCAGTGGCCCCAGACCTAAATCCGGAGCAGGCTGCATTGCCTAAGGACGGAGGGGTGAACCCCGCCCCGCAGGCCGCACACTCATCGGCGGTATAGCCAAACACAGACTTCACTTCTAAGGAAGCCTGTGACTTCGGACCCCCGGACTCGTATCCGGTTGTAGGTTCCAGTCCGCGCACTCCCGAGCCCGCCGAGCCTGGTTGGGCTCCGGTAATGGAGTTTACAGTTGCGGATATCTTCCAACACTCGCCCTTTGGCAACATGCTGAACTCATTAAAGTCTCTCTCTTTGTCAGGAGGCTCTTGGCCGAACTATGTCCGGCTCGAGTGGGAAGCAGGCGACGAAGGAATTCGCTCCCCACCCACCACCCACTTCATTGCTACGATCGACGATCTAACCAACGTGCTTGACTTCGACTCCGAAGACATCGACGATATGAACGACGATGCGGGAGAAGTACAGGAACCACCGCTCACAGGGCGGTGGACAACCACCTCCTCATACGATATATATATGGTGGACACTTCAAAGGAAACCAATGGTGATGAGGCAACGGAGGATAACCCCTCAGGGAGAAAAGCAAAGCATGGGCGTCGTCGGCGCCGCTCCAAGCCCCGCCACAGCAGTACCGGCCCAGGAGACGAAAACAATCCGGATGATGCCGAAGAGGAATACAACCCTGATCAGACCGCCTTCGAGCAGGATGAGCAGGAAGATGAGCAGGTCAGCCTAGATGAACAGGCGACAAACGGATATCCGGAGGAGGACAACTACATGCCCCCCTCCGAAGACGAGATTAGCCTCGGCGAAAATGAGTTCGGCGTGCCTGAGGATCCCGTGGAGCAGGAGCGCTTCAAGCGTAGGCTTATGGCTACTACGAGGAGCCTGAAAAAGAAGCAACAGCAACTCCAAGCTGATCAAGACCTGCTCACAGATAGTTGGACTGAGGTCCTGGCAGCCAAGGAATATGGACTCGAGCGCCACACGGCTGACCGGCCACCCCGCGGCTGGGACAAAACGGCATATCAGCCCGAATACCAACCCGCACCCCCACGCCCATACACTACGGCCCAGGGCAACAGGCAAGACCTGCAAGATATACTGGAAAACAAAGCAGGACAGCCAAGATCGATCTACGGATCGCGGGGGCGCGCCCCAGCACGCGACAACGACCGTCGTGATGGGTACACCATAAACAAGTCTGGCCAGGCTGAACACAGCCACCCAGACCAATTCGAACTGCGTAGCCACATAGCCCAGCACAGAGGCGCCGCACACCCCCTCTGCTTCACCGATGAAGTGATGGATCACGAATTCCCAAAAGGATTCAAACCCGTAAACATCGAATCATACGATGGCACAACAGACCCTGCAGTATGGATTGAAGATTTCCTTCTCCATATTCACATGGCCCATGGAGACGACCTACACGCCAACAAGTATCTTCCCCTTAAGCTCAAAGGACCCGCCCGGCACTGGCTAAACAGCCTGCCCGCAAATTCCATTAGTAGTTGGGAAAACTTGGAAGACGCATTCCTCGACAACTTCCAGGGCACATACGTGCGACCACCGGACGCCGATGATTTGTGCCACATTACTCAACAACCCGGAGAGTCAGCCAGGAAATTCTAGACTCGGTTCCTAACTAAAAAGAACTAGATAGTTGACTGTCCGGACGCCGAAGCCCTGGCGGCTTTTAAGCATAATATCCGTGACGAGTGGCTCGCCCGACACCTCGGCCAGGAAAAACCCAAGTCCATGGCAGCTCTCACGACACTAATGACCCGCTTTTGCGCGGGTGAGGACAGCTGGTTGGCTTGCAACAACACCACACCACATTCTGGCACTTCGGACGTCCGTGACAATAACGGCAAGCCACGACGCAACAGACACAAGCGACGGAACAACAGCGACAACACCGAAGACACGACAGTCAACGCCAGATTCAGTGGATCCAAATCCGGTCAGCAGAAGAAGCCGTTCAAACAAAACAATCAAGGACCGTCCAGTCTGGACCGCATACTGGAACGCTCGTCCAAATTCATGGCACCCCAGACAAGCTAGCCAACCACACCAACAGAGACTGCTGGGTGTTCCAACAGGCCGGCAAAATAAACACCGAAAACAAGGACAAGGGGCTGCACAACGACGATGACGAGGAGCCCCGGCGTCCGAACACGGGGGGACAAAAGAAATCCCTCCCAGGTGAAAACACTCAACATGATCTACGCCACTCACATTCCCAAGAGGGAACGGAATTGAGCACTACGGGACATCTATGCGATGGAGCCAGTCGCCCCCAAATTCAACCCATGGTCAGCTTGTCCAATCACCTTTGATCGTAGGGATCACCCTACTAGCATCCGTCACGGCGGCTCGGCCGCATTGGTCCTAGACCCAATCATTGACGGATTCCACCTCACGCGAGTCCTTATGGACGGCGTCAGTAGCCTGAACCTACTTTATCAGGACACAGTGCGCAAAATGGGCATCGACCCTTCAAGGATCAAGCCCACCAAAACCACCTTTAAAGGTGTAATTCCTGGAGTAGAGGCCCATTGTACAGGCCCCATAAGATTGGAAGTGGTCTTCGGATCTCCGGATAACTTCCGAAGCGAAGAATTAATCTTCGATATCGTCCCTTTCCGTAGTGGTTACCACGCACTGCTCGGACGAACCGCATTCGCTAGATTCAATGCGGTACCACACTATGCATACCTCAAGCTCAAGATGCCAGGACTGCGCGGGGTCATCACAGTCAATGGAAATATGGACCGCTCTCTCCGTACAGAAGAGCATACTGCAGCCCTCGCGGCAGAAGTACAATGTGGCCTCCTCTGAGAAACCACCAATCCGGCGACGACAACCTCAGCACCATCAAGCGAGTCCGGAGCGCCCCGCAACAGGATCACCAGGCACGCAAAGAGCGCGACTAGCTGTCCCGCCTCCACCTAAGACCCATCAAAGCAGCATTCGTGCCACGCGTACACAATTACGCACTCAAAATACCATGGGCACAGTCGGAGGTGCAGCAGTGACTCAGTCAACAGTGCGGTATCACCGCAACATACCCTTATAACCTTCCCTTTTTATCTTTCATGATATTGCTTTAGGGCAGCCTCTTCAGAAGAGCCGGATTGTCGGACTTACATAGGAGAGAAAACCAAGGAGGCAACAGGCTTTGCGCACAAAAGGAAATACCCAGGTGGAATCTGTTCACGATCGCTATACCTGTTTTATATACCTACATGCAGCCTGCCCTTGGATAGGACATGTTAAATAGTCCTATTTACTTCCGCTTAAACACACCCATTGTAAACATACGCTTAAACGTATTATTCATCAATGGGAGATCATATATAGCGTCAGCTTCTTATTATCATTTGAGCATTTTTTCTTGCAAACATTGATTTAATATTGCATCCATACACCTTGGTACGATCAGTTTGCCAGGGGCTTCACATGGCGCCTCATGATACGGCAAAACAAGTCCGAACACTTTCAACAGTGCGACACCCCGAACTTATAGCACTATATGCATCAGCTCTGAATCACGTCTTGGGTCAATAGTTGGGTTTGCCTAGCTCCCTTGTTTTGGTACCTTACGTTCCGTTATATTGGCTAGGGTAGCGCAGGGAGAACTACTGCGATTGTGTCCCGGTTCTTCCGGACGAGCACCTCAGTAGAGAAAGCCGAAAACTGACCGGCATCATGCGGCGAGAGCTGGTTGCTGTTCGAGAGGTCTTAAAATCCTTAAAGATTTTTTCTGCTTTAGGCGATGAATCAGCCTCGTCCGATTTAGGCATATATAGCGCCCCAATTCGGCCATCCGAATTCTAGGGGCTTCGCCGAAATTTAAAATTGTAGACTTCTATGGCTAAGTGAAAGTTATAAAGCCGCATAGTCCGATTGCCTTGTTCGCTGCACCGGATACCTCCTTAAGGGACCAAAAATTTGGATAAAGAGTATCCAGGTTTTTCCAGGAACACCCCGGTACTAGCTACGTGGGGGCGGAAGCTGACGACTGGCCTACTTTCAGAATTTTATAAACAGCTGCTCAGAAGGTAATATTTTAAATCGCACAGCGCTACATAGTGCAATTAACTTCGTCTTAATATTACAACAACGACACAGGTACATCTACTCAAGGATCGTGTCCTTGGTACATTCATCGGCCACGAGACGAGCGCCTTTCATAATGCCATCGTAATACTTCTCGGGATAGCGATGCGCCTTGCCCTACGGCAGCCCGTCCTTCACCAGCTTCTCCGCATCCAGCTTGCCCGGATGCACCTTCGCGCGGGCAAAGGCCCGGCGGGCACCCTCAATGCAAACGGATCGCTTGATAACTTCAAGCCGCGGACAGGCATTCACCATCCGCTTGATCAGGACGAAGTAGCTAGTGGGCAGGGGCTCACCAGGCCACATCCGGACTACGAAATCTTTCATAGCCACTTCGGCCTCCCTGTGGAGTTCGACCAACTGCTTCAGTTGGTCACTCAGAGGCATTGGGTGTTCGGCCCCGGCATACGGGGATCAGAACAGCTTCTCTGTCGAGCTCCCCTCCTTGGCACGGTAGAACTCTGCGGCATCTGATATGCTGCGTGGCAGATCTGCGAATGCCCCTGGAGAGCTCCGAATTCGGGTAAGTAAAAGAAACGCCTCCTCCACATGTTTGCTTTACATAAAGAATGTCTTACCCGCCGCTATCTTCTTGGCCGCCTGGATTTCTTGCTGTGCCTTGTCGGCTTCGGCCTTGGCGTCTTTCATACTCAGAAGGGCCTTCGCAAGCTCGGCCTCTTTCATCTTCAGATCATGCGACTCGAATTTCTTGCCGAGCTCCTGGAGCTCTTGCTGTACCTCGCTCACCCTAGCATCTTGCTTTTCGTGCTCCTTGCATTCCAAGGCCGCCCTGTCTTCGGCCTCGGACAATGCTTTCTTCAGAGACGCCACTTTGGTGGTGGCCCCTGTTACACAGTCACGATGCTTCGTCGTTAGAATAACCAATTTTATCTATCCTTCATTATATGAGAGTGGGGAATCACTCACCTTTGTTCTCTTCGAGCTGCCTCTTCGTGAGGTCGAGCTCTCCCTGCGCCTGCTCCAGGTCCCGCTTTAGTTCGGCGACCTCAGCTGTGCGGACAGCAGCGGCAAGCAGCATAGCCTGCTCATTCAGATGCACACTTATTATTAGACTCCTATGGATAATAATTGACCCTCCATTTGGCTTTTATTTCCGAACACCAAACAGAGTATCAGGGGCTACTACCTATCGGGTGGTAATTTCACACATTTGTTATTGCTTACCTCAAAGCCAGTCAGGAGGCTGGTGCAAGCTTCGGTTAGTCCGCTCTTGGCGGACAAAACCTTCTGAATCACCGCACTCATAAGAGTACGGTGCTCTTCATCCATGGAAGCGCCATGAAGTGCTTCCAGCAGATAATCTGACGCCTCGGGCGTAATGGAAGTCCTCGGCACGGACGGCTCGCCCTCCCTAACGAGGGGCTGCCCGCCTGAGTCCGGAACCACTCCAGGTTCCGGAACCGTGTTCGGCTAAGAGCCCGGCCTACTGCGGCTCTCATCGACACGATCCGCGGGGATCTTGAACCCCGCATGTCCGACATCTGGAATTCCGCCTTGGGGCATCTCCAGAGTCACCTCCCCCCGCCTTGGGAGCCTTCGGGACAACACCTCTTTGTCATCCGCGGGCTGAGGAGTAGTGGCCGTCGGGAGCGAGTTCATCGTTGAACCGCTCAAGGACCCATCCGAAGACGATACCTCGGGATGAACCCTGGCCGGACTGCATATATGTTTAGCGTTATGAAAAGATTATGAAGTAAAGTCACGATAGAGTGCAGATACTTACGATCGCGCTAGGGGCTTCCCCCTGGGCAGCCACCCCTCCTCGCTGTGGGCGGCCGTGGCGGAGTAGTCCGGAAGGGACGCCTTTCCCTTCTTGGATGTCCCAGCCTCCCCCTCCGGGGCGACTTTCCTCTTTTTCTCCTCCCTAGTGCGGGGAGGCAGAGTTTCTTCTTGCTTCTCCCCGCCTCCGCGGGAGGAATCTGCCTCGTCATCGTCGGACGATGAGGGTATGACGGCCTTGCGCCGGGGCCTTTCCCGGCCCCCTGGTCCACCTTCTCAGGCCCCTCACCTCCTCCGGATGGGGTGGCCCCTTCTTCTTCTTCCTCCCCTTCGGGGGAGGAGTGTGCCTCGTCGTCTTTGGACGAGGCTTACGGTACAACCTTATGCCGGAGACCCTTCTTGGTCCCCGAGGCCTTCTTTTCGGCCTTCTTCTCCGGTGCCTTGTAGGGCACCGGGACTAGCATCTCCGTCAGGAGAGCATCAGCTGAGCCTTCTGGCAGAGTCAATCTACTCCGCTGTCTCCACATAATCCTGATCAAATATGCATAATTACTTAAGACTCCCACATGAATATATTGGGAAGAGCTGAATCCGGTGGTAGTCAGAAAACTCACCGGACGAGGAGGCCGCGCGGCATGAAGTCCACGGTCCTCGGATGTGGGACGAGGTACTTTGGAGGCCTCGAACATCGCCTTCCATGCGTCTTTATGCCTCATGCCGTAGAGCCTCCGAAGCGTCTGGTGTTCAGCCGGGACGAACTCCCACAGATTAAATGCCCGCCTTTGGCATGGAAGAATCCGGCGAATGAGCATAACCTGGATCACGTTGACAAGCTTGATGTTCTTGTCCTTCATGCTCTTGATGCAGTTTTGGAGTCCGGTTAGCTCTGTAGGTTCGCCCCAGGCCAGGCCCTTCTTTTTCCAGGAGGTGAGCCGCATGGGGGTTCCGGATCAGAACTCGGGGGCCGCCACCCAGTTGGCACCGCGCGGCTCGGTGATGTAGAACCACCCCGACTGCCACCCTTTCACGGTCTCCGCAAAGGAGCCATCAAGCCAGGTGACGTTAGGCATCTTGCCCACCATGGCTCCTCCGCACTCCGCTTGCTGGCCACTCACGATCTTCGGCTTCACGCAGAAGATTTGCAGCCACAGGACGAAGTGAGGCTTGATGCAGAGGAAGGCCTCGCATACAACGATGAACGCCGAGATGTTGAGGACGAAGTTTGGGGCTAGATCATGGAAATCTAGCCCGTAGTAGAACATGAGCCCGCGGACGAAGGGATGAAGTGGAAACCCCAGTCCACGGACGAAGTGGGCGAGAAACACGACCCTCTCGTGGGGTCCCGGGCTTGGGATGACCTGCCCGTTGTCCGGTAGTCGGTGCGCTATGTCTGCGGCCAAGTATCCGGCCGCCCGAAGATTCGTGATATGCTTATCCTTCACAGTGGAATCCACCCACTTGCCTCCTGCTCCGGACATATTCAGTTGTACGGAGAGGACTTGAACTAGGGCGCTGGAGCTCGAGGAGGTAAGGATGAGCAAAGGAGGAGGAAGGCGTGGGTGGAAATGGGAAGCCCTTATCCCTTTATAAAGGCGACGGAAGTGGTGTGCCTCCTCACTCGCCCGTTGAGAATTGCTTACTTCCCAAGCGCCACGATTGATGGCGTGGTGGGATTACCCATACCCATATTGATGAGAATCCCGTGATAAGGGGACACGATCTCTGCTTTGACAAGACGTGTCAAGGAAACCGCCTCACAATATGCACTGTGGCTGGTTGTGGGAAAACGGTTCAAATAATGACCCCACCATAATGACATATCACATCGTCTAAAAAGTTGTTAGCTGAAATATCATTCTCTCTATGGTGGTATGTGAAGATCATTTTGCGGATTCGGACATGGTTTACACGTTCGATGATTACCTTGGAGTATTCAGAGAAGGAACCCGCCTTGCAATGCCGAAGACAAGACTGTGCGCCGGACTCATCGTCATTGAAGCCTGGTTCAGGGGCTAGTGAGGGAGTCCTGGATTAGGGGGTATCCGGACAGCCGGACTATATACATCGTCCGGACTATTGGAGCGTGAAGATACAAGACTCAAGACTCCGTCCCGTGTCCGGATGGGACTCTCCTTTGCGTGGAAGACAAGCTTGGCAATCCGGATATTGTATTTCCTTCCTTGTAACCGACTCCGTGTAAACGCTAGCCCTCTCCGGTGTCTATATAAACCGGAGAGGATGGTCCTTAGAAGGCCGATCACAACTACAATCATAATCATCATAGGCTAGCTTCTAGGGTTTAGCCTCTATGATCTCGTGGTAGATCTACTCTTGTACTACTCATATTGTCAATATTAATCAAGCAGGAAGTAGGGTTTTACCTCCATCGAGAGGGCACGAACCTGGGTAAACATTGTGTCCCTTGCTTCCTGTTACCATCAACCTAAGATGCACAGATCAGGACCCCCTACCCGAGATCCGCCGGTTTTAACACCGGCAGTGCCACCCCCCTGGCGCGCCCTGGTGGGTGGTGGGGTTGTTGAGGCCCCTCTGGCCCTAATTTTGACGCTATGAAATCCTAGAAAGTTTCATCGCGTTTTACGATATAGAGCCGCCGCCACCTCATGTTCTTCATCAGGAGGCCAGACCTAGAGCCCGTTCGGGGATCCGGAGAGGGGGATCTTTGGTCTTCGTCATCACCAACCATCCTCCATCACTAATTTCATGATGCTCCCCACCGGGAGTGAGTAATTCCTCCATGGGCTCGCTGGTCGGTGTGGAGTTGGATGAGATTCATCATGTAATGGAGTTAGTTTTGTTAGGGCTTGATCCCTAGTATCCACTTTGTTCTGAGATTGATCTTGCTATGACTTTGCTATGGTTAATGCTTGTCACTAGGGCCCAGTGCCATGATTTCAGAGCTGAACCGTTTATGTTTTCACCATTATATCTATGTTCTTAATCCGATCTTGCTAGTCATATGCACCTATTATGTGTTATGATCCGTAAACCCAAAGGTGACAATAGTTGGGATACTTTCCTGTGATGACTATAGTTTGAGGAGTTCATGTACTCACCATGTGTTAATGCTTTGTTCCAGTTATCTATTAAAAGGAGGCCATAATATCCCTTAGTTTCCTTATGGACCCCTCTGCCACGGGAGGGTAGGACAAAACATGTCATGCAAGTTATTTTCCATAAGCATGTATGACTATTTATGAAATACATGCCTACATTATATTTATGAACTGGAGCTAGTTCTGTGTCGCCCTAGGTTATGACTGATATATGATGAATATCATCCAACGGATTCACTGATCCAATGCCTATGAGTTTTTCATATATTATTCTTGCTAAGTTACTATTGCTATTGCTACTGTCACAACTGCTACAAAATTGTTACTGCTGTTACCGTTACCGCTGCTATCGTTACTAGTACTATCAAACTATCATACTACTGTGCTACTGATCACTTTGTTGCAGATATTAAATCTCCAGGTGTGGTTGAATTGACAACTCAACTACTAATACTTGCAAATATTCTTTGGATCCCCTTGTGCCGAATCAATGAATTTGGGTTGAATACTCTACCCTCAAAAACTATTGCGATCCCCTATACTTGTGGCTTATCATGACCTTTTTCTGGCGCCGTTGCTCGGGATCATAGCTATATTTTTTCAGTCACTTGGGATTTATATTTATTGATCACTATGAAGAATCTGAAAGATACTAGAACCAAGATTTTTCCCACTAAGACGAGGTAAGGTAAGGAACTGCCATCTAGCTCTGTACTTGATTCAACTTCTGTTTTGAGTAAGCTTGCAACACCACCACATGCTATTTCTAGAAACGAAGTATTTCTACGAGAGGCGGGTGAATGGGAGTTTTAAATTTTTTTCGGAAATCTCAAAACTCTCGGAACCCAGCAGCAGAGTGAATGGAAAACAAACTACAATGAGCTAAAACTAGAGGCCGAATGGAAACTAAAGCATGCATTGAGATAAAACATGAAGTAAAACATGTCGAAAATAAACATAGGTAGAAGAGATATCCATTGGTGCTCGATGGCGACAAGGAATTTGTTCGACCAGTTTGTCCTTCTGCACAAGGACTACGTCTCCTTGTAGGGGATGTGACTTAACACGGAAGATAAGCTCACTTCACCCTATTCTCCTCGACAATCGATTCGTCAACCGATGCCGATCACTCGTGCCAGATACATGAGGTGATCTCCAAACCTTTAGAGATTTCTTCTTTGAGAACCACAATCACTCTTGGTCTTTGAAGAAATTGACACCTAACCATCTAGAGAGTTTGCAACTCTCAAGAGTAATAGGTGGAGCAAACTGGACTTATATTTGAGTGATGTTGAACCACTATCTAATTCTTCGGCTCTAGGGTTTTTCCCTCAATGGATTTTAAACTCAAAGCGCTCAGAGATGGGGTTACTCAACAATCTTCTCAGAATCAAACGGAGCATCCGCCGGACAAAGCCGGCGCGGGGTGGCTATTTATAGCCGCAACCTTCCCTGATGGGAATTGACCATTTTGGACACGCGGTCGACCCAATGGTCAACCGACACATTCACAACGGTCGGATTTTGGAGCAACTCTAACATTACTTGAGGAACAAGTAATGCTAACTCCTCAGTCTGAGACAAATCTCTCGCAGCGAAGAAGATCATAGTCTCTTGCTTTCAAGTATTTGCTCGAAACATAAAGATATTTCTCTCACAACTTTCATATGATTTGGTTTTAGCATCAGAGAATCAAAGTTTCGAAGGTTTCACCCCTCTTAATAGTATGGTGGTCCTATGACTCAATAAAGAGAAGAAGAACAATGAAACAAATGGTACGTCTTCACTTCGTCGTCATTCTCCTCGGATGCGGCCAATTTCCTCAAACAGACACCGAACAAATTGCTTGAACTTCAACAATTTTAGGGGTCACTCTTGTTAACATCATCTTCGGTGATAACCTTCGCTGCAATGCTGGGAGATTATCTTCGTCATTTGCATCAAAGTCCTCGTGATCTCAGGGACCTGTTACTCTATGTGCACTAGCAAACACATAAGTCCCATACTGTTTACGTCAACAAACTCCCAAATATAAAGGGCCTATCATTGACCCAACAATCTCCCCCTTTTTGGACGATTGTTGACAAAATAGATAATCATCGAAGTGAAGATAGATAAGTGAAAAGAAATTTGAACAAGAGTGAATTAACGTTACTTGGCTCGATGATGAAATATACCCCCTAGATGTATGCAGGGTTAATGATATGAGATAAGACTCTCTCGCATTCATTGAAGCATAAAGAGGAGATTTCAATCATTCGAGACATTGATGATATGATCCATCGAGATTGTAGTGCAATCATTCATAACTTCTGATAGAAATTTCACCTGCAAAATGCTACATCTTGAGCTTGCGTTGGTTTTCCTTGAAGAGGAAAGGGTGATGCAGCAATAGTAGCATAAGTATTTCCCTCAGTTTTTGAGAACCAATGTATCAATCCAGTAGGAGGCTCCTCAAAAGTCCCATGCACCTACACAAACAAACAAAGAACTCGCAACCAACGCAATAAAGGGGTTGTCAATCCCTTCACGGCCACTTGCGAAAGTGAGATCTGATGTAGTATGATAAGATAAATATATTTTTGGTATTTTATAATATAGATAGGAAAAGTAAAGATGCAAATAAAAGTAGATTGAAAGCTTATATGATAAAAGATAGACTCGGGGGCCATAGATTTCACTAGTGGCTTCTCTCAAGATAGCATAAGTATTATGGTGGGTGAACAAATTACTGTCGAGCAATTGATAGAAAAGCGAATAATTATGAGATTATCTAGGCATGATCATGTATATAGGCATCACGTTCGCAAGTAGACCGACTCCTGCCTGCATCTACTACTATTACTCCACACATCGACCGACTCCTGCCTGCATCTAGAGTATTAAGTTCACAAAGAACAGAGTAATGCCTTAAGCAAGATGACATGATGTAGAGGGATAAATTCAAGCAATATGATATAAACCCCATCTTTTTATCCTCGATGGCAACAATACAATACGTGCCTTGCAATCCTTTCTGTCACTGGGTAAGGACACCGCAAGATTGAACCCAAAGCTAAGCACTTCTCCCATGGCAAGAAAGATCAATCTACTAGGCCAAACCAAACTGATAATTCGAAGACACTTGAAAGATAACTCAATCATACATAAAAGAATTCAGAGGAGATTCAAATATTTCTCATAGATAAACTTGATCATAAACCCACAATTCATCGGATCTCGACAAACACACTGCAAAAAGAGTTACATCGAATAGATCTCCACAAGAGAGGGGGAGAACATGGTATTGAGATCCAAAAAGAGAGAAGAAGCCATCTAGCTAATAACCATGGACCCGAAGGTCTGTGGTAAACTACTCACAACTCATCGGAGGGGCTATGGTGTTGATGTAGAAGCCCTCCATGGCCGATTCCCCCTCCGGCGGAGCGCCGACGAAGGCTCCAAGATGGGATCTCGCGGATACAGAAGGTTACGGCGGTGGAAATTGTTTTTCGTTGGCTGCCTGGATGTTTTCGGGGTACATGGGTATATATAGGAGGAAGAAGTACGTCGGTGGCCGCCCAAGGGGCCCACGAGACAGGGGGAGCGCCCTGTAGGGGTGGGCGCGCCCCCCACCCTCGTGGCCACCTCGGCTGCTTCTTGACTTGCACTCTATGTCCTCGGGATCACGTTCGTTCCAAAAATCACGCTCCCGAAGGTTTCATTCCGGTTGGACTCCGTTTGATATTCCTTTTCTTCGAAATACGGAAATAGGCAAAAAAACAACAATACGGTCCGGGCCTCCGGTTAGTAGGTTAGTCCCAAAAATGATATAAATGTGTAAAATAAAGCCCATAAACATCCAAAAGGGGTAATATAATAGCATGGAACAATAAAAAATTATAGATACGTTGGAGATGTATCAAGCATCCCCAAGCTTAATTCCTGCTCGTCCTCGAGTAGGTAAATGATAAAAACATAATTTTTGATGTGTAATGCTACCTAGCATAATTCTCAGTGTAATTTTTCTTTATTGTGGCATGAATGTTCAGATCCAAATGATTCAAAATAAAAGTTCATATTGACATAAGAAATAGTAATACTTCAAGCATGCTAATAAAAGCAATCATGTCTTCTCAAAATAACATGGCTAAAGAAAGTTCATCCCTACAAAATCATATAGTTAGGCTATGTTTCATTTTCATCACACAAAATACTCCCATCAAGAACAACCCCAGTTTCAGCCAAGCAATTGTTTCATACTTTTTAACGCGCTTCAGCCTTTTTCAACTCTCACGCAATACATGAGCGTGAGCCATGGATATAGCACTATGGGTGGAATAGAATATGATGATGGAGGTTGTGTGGAGAAGAAAAAAAAAGAGAAAGTCTCACATTGACGAGGATAATCAACGGGCTATGGAGATGCCCATCAATTGATGTCAACATGAGGAGTAGGGATTGCCATGCAACGGATGCACTAGAGCTATAAATGAATGAAAGCTCACCAAAAGAAACTAAGTGGGTGTGCATCCAACTTGCTTGCTCACGAAGACCTAGGGCATTTGAGGAGGCCCATCGTAGGAATATACAAGCCAAGTTCTATAATGAAAAATTCCCACTAGTATATGAAAGTGACAACATATGAGACTCACTACATGAAGGACATGGTGCTACTTTGAAGCACAATATATGAGACTCGCTATATGAAGGACAGGGTGCTACTTTGAAGCACAAGTGTGGAAAAAGAGATAGTAACATTGCCCCCTTTTTATTTATTTTCTTTTTTTTCTTTTTTTTTCTTTTTTTTCTTTTTTTGGGCCTTTCTTTTTTTTTCTTTTTGGGGACAATGCTCTAATAATGATGATCATCACACTTTTATTGATTTACAACACATGAATTACAACTCGAAACTAGAACAAGATATGACTCTATATGAATGCCTCCGACGGTGTACCGGGATGGTGCAATGAATCAAGAGTGACATGTATGAAAAATTATGCACGGTAGCTTTGCCACAAATACGGTGTCAACTACATAATCATGCAATGGCAATATGACAAAAGTAATGCGTGTCATGATGATAACGGAATGGTGGAAAGTTGCATGGCAATATATCTCGGAATGGCTATGGAAATACCATAATAGGTAGGTATGGTGGCTGTTTTGAGGAAGATATAAGGAGGTTTATGTGTGATAGAGCATATCATATCACGGGGTTTGGATGCACCAGCGAAGTTTGCACCAACTCTCAAGGTGAGAAAGGGCAATGCACGATACCGAATAGGCTAGCAATGATGGAAAGGTAAAAGTGTGTATAATCCATGGACTCAACATTAGTCAAAAGAACTCATATACTTATTGCAAAAGTTTTATTAGCCCTCGAAGCAAAGTACTACTATGCATGCTCCTAGGGGGGAGGTTGGTAGGAGTTAACCATCGCGTGCCCCCGACCTCCACTCAAGGGAAGGCAATCAAAAGAGCACTCTATGCAATAAATTTGTTACACAACTTTCACCATATGTGCATGCTAGGGACTTGCTAACTTCAACACAAGCATTCTTTAAATTCATAATCACCCAACTAGCGTGACTTTAATATCACTACCTCCACATCTCAAAACAATTATCAAGTATCAAGTTGATCATAGCATCCAATTCACTTCCTATGATAGTTTTTATTATACCCAACTTGGATGCCTACCATTCTAGGACCAATTTTATAACCATAGAAAATACCATGCTGTTCTAAAATACTCTCAAAATAATATAAGTGAAGCATGAGAGACTAGCAATTTCTACAAAATTAAGCCACCGCCATGCTCTAAAAGATATAAGTGAAGCACTAGAGCAAAAACTACCTAGCTCAAAATATATAAGTGAAGCACATAGAGTATTCTAATAAATTCAATCAAGTAGGCTTCTCCCAAAAGGTGTGTACAGCAAGGATGATTGTGGTAAACTAAAAATAAAATACTAATATCATACACGACGTTCCAAGCAAAACACATATCATGTGGCTAATAAAAATATAGCTCCAAGTAAAGTTATCAATGAACGAAGATGAAAGAGGGGATGCCTTCCCGGGGCATCCCCAAGCTTAGGCTTTTGGATACTCTTGAATATCTTGGTGTGCCATGTGCATCCCCAAGCTTAGGCTTTTGCCACTCCTTGTTCCATAGTCCATCAAATCTTTACCCAAAACTTGAAAACTTCACAACACAAAACTCAACAGGAAATCTCATAAGCTCCGTTAGTGAAAGAAAACAAAACCACCACATAAGGTACTGTAATAAACTCATTATTTATTTATTTTGGTGTTAAACCTACTGTATTCCAAGTTCTCTTTGGTTCATACCACTTAATACTAGCCATAGATACATCAAAAAATAAGCAAACAACACACGAAAAACAGAATCTGTCAAAAACAGAACAGTCTATAGCAATCTGTAACTAACGCAAACTTCTGGAACTTTCAAAATCCTACAAAAATAGGAAGTCCTGGGAAATTTGTCTATTGATCAGCATCAAGAAGAATCAACGCAAAAACACGTTTCTGTGATTTAACAAAACTAATTGCATGCGTGCAAAGTTTCTGTTTTTCAGCAGAATCAAATTAACTATCACCATAGGTTATCCTATAGGTTCTACTTGGCACAAACACTAATTAAAACATAAAAAGACATCTAAACAGAAGATAGATGCAAAATTTATTCCTAAACAGAAACAAAAACAAAAACACAAATAAAATTGGGTTGCCTCCCAACTAGCACTATCGTTTAACGCCCCTAGCTAGGCATAAAAGCGAAGATAGGTTTAAGTAGTGCCATCTTTGGCACTCAATTCATAAGTAGCCCGCATGATAGATTCATAAGGTAATTTGACTTTCTTTCTTGGAAAGTGCTCCATGCCTTTCCTTAATGGAAATTGGAATCTAATATTCCCTTCCTTCATATCAATAATCGCGCCAATCGTTCTAAGGAAAGGTCTACCAAGAATAATAGGGCAAGAAAGATTGCAATCTATATCAAGAACGCTAAAATCTACGGGCACGAAATTTCTATTTGCAATAATGAGAACATCATTGATCCTTCCCATTGGCTTTTTAATGGTGGAATCCGCAAGGTGCAAATTTAAAGAGCAATCATCAAGATCATGGAAACCTAGAATATCACATAAAGTTTTCGGAATCATGGAAACACTAGCACCCAAATCACATAAAGCAAAACACTCATGATCTTTAATTTTAATCTTTATAGTAGGTTCCTACTCATCATTAAGTTTTCTAGGTATAGAAACTTCCAAATTAAGTTTTTCATCATAAGATTGCATCAAGGCATCAACGATATGTTTGGTAAAAGCTTTATTTTGACTATAAGCATGAGGAGAATTAACAACGGATTGCAACAAGGCAACCTTCTAAAGAACAATTATCATAATCAAATTCCTTGAAATCCGAGATAGTGGGTTCAATGCTATTTAAAGTCATGACCTCTCCAATCCCACTTTTACCAAATTTAGCATCAAGATCTAAAAACTCCAAATTATTGGGACGCCTTTTAACTAAAGTTGACTCATCTCCAGTCCCATTATTATTAAGATTCATATTGCAAAACAAAGATCTAATAGGAGACACATCAATAACTTTAAGATCTTCATCATTATTTTCATGGAAACTAGAAGAACACGCCTTTACAAAGCAATCTTTCTTAGCACGCAATCCAGCGGTTCTTTCCTTGCACTCATCAATGGAAATTCTCATGGCTTTGAGAGACTTATTGATATCATGCTTAGGAGGAGTAGATATAAGTTTAAGAGAATCAACATCAAGCGAAAGTCTATCAACGTTCCTAGCCAAATCATCAACTTTGAGCAATTTTTCTTCAAGCAAAGCATTAAAATTCTTTTGAGAGATCATAAATTCTTTCACACTATGCTCAAAATAAGAGGGCATCTTATTAAAATTACCATAAGAATTATTGTAGGAATTTCCATAATTATAAGAGGGATTACTAGGGAACGGTCTAGAATTAAAGTTTCCTCTATAAGCATTGTTTCCAAAACTATTCCTACCAACAAAATTCACATCCATAGATTCATTATTATTCTCAATCAAAGTAGACAAAGGCATATCATTGGGATCAAGAGGAGTATTTTTAGTAGCAAACAACTTCATAAGTTCATCCATCTTTCCACTCAAAACATTGATTTCTTCTATAGCATGCACTTTTTTACTAGTAGATCTTTCGGTGTGCCATTGAGAATAATTAGCCATAATATTATCAAGGAGTTTTGTAGCGTCTCCTAAAGTGATTTCCATAAACGTGCCTCCCACGCCGAATCTAAAATATTTCTAGAAGCAAAGTTCAAACCGGCATAAATTTTTTGTATGATCATCCATAAATTCAAACCATCAGTAGGGCAATTGCGAATCATCAATTTCATTCTTTCCCAAGATTGGGCAGCATGCTCATGATCAAGTTGTTTAAAATTCATAATATCATTCCTAAGAGTGATAATCTTAGCGGGAGGAAAATACTTAGAGATAAAAGCATCTTTGCACTTATTCCAAGAATCAATACTATTTTTAGGCAAAGACGAAAACCAAACTTTAGCACGATCTCTAAGTGAAAACGGAAATAACTTCAATTTAACAATATCATTATTCATATCTTTTCTTCTTTTGCATATCACACAAATCAACAAAGTTGTTTAGATGAGTAGCGACATCTTCACTAGGAAGGCCAGCAAATTGATCTTTCATAACAAGATTCAGCAAAGCAGTATTGATTTCACAAGACTCAACATCATTAAGAGGAGCAATCAAAGTACTAAGGAAATCATTATTATTGGTATTGGAGAAATCACACAATTTGGTATTATCTTGCGCCATGGCAACAAGTAATCCAACACACAAGCAAACAGAAAAAGGCAAGCGAAAGAGAGAGGAGAAGATTGGGAAAGAGAGGGCAAATAAAATGGCAAGGGTGAAGTGGGGGAGAGGAAAACGAGAGGCAAATGGCAAATAATGTAAATGCGAGGGAGATGAGTTTGTGATGGGTTGTAAGTGCATCTAGTGCCCCTTAGTGATTTTGGTGGATTGAAGACTTATAGGTTAAGTGACTGATGCGTTTGTGAGTGTACACAGGTTTATAAGTCTATGAGGAGTTTGATATTTACAGAGAAAGTCGACCCTAAAAATGAAGTTCTTCGACTGAAGACTTTGATATTCTGAAGACTTTCTGAAGACTTTGAAAGTGAAGAAATTGGTGTAACCTTGAAGACTTGGTATTCACTTGAGGAACACGAAGCGTGAAGACTTTTGTTTTCGTAGTTTCATTTTCTCTTTCTTGAGTCATAGGAAACACCGTACTGTTAAAGGGGGTCGAGGAAATACTAAGGAAAAATTTCCATGTGATGCTCAACTCAAAATCCTACACCTACCAATCCCTTCAAGTGAAGCCATTGGAAATCTCATACAGTTTAGTCAATTTCGTCAGTGACAGAGACGCAGTTCTTCTGGTCACTGAGGACTTTGCTCTGACTGAGGAGTTAGGAATCCGCCAGTGCGAATTGCCTACACAGTGAGGAACATGATAGCCCTGAGGAATTTGAGAGTCAAATTTCCGACCGTTGCTGTGCTGCGCGCCGGCTGTCCAAAATATCTTATCCACGTAACGGTCATATAATTGAAGGGCATTTATGTCTTATCATGTCGGGCTGCTCCCTAGGCTATAAATAGCGGCCCCCTACAACCACTAGTTGGTTGGCTGCTCCGAGAGAACTTGACACTTGTCATTTGAGAGCAACCCATCCTCCGAGGACTTTGAGCGAAAATCATCAAGTGAGGAAAAACCCAAAACCAAACCCCCCACAAACCCAAAGTGATTGAGCATCATTGAAGAAATTGATCCTGCGTGGATCCGACGCTTGTTACCTTTGAAGACTGTGCTTCTTCCAGACAGTTAGGCGTCAAGGTCTAGAGCATCCAAGAGGAATTCTGGATCGCCGAGTGACCAAGTCTGTGAAGGTTTGGAAGTCACCTAAAGACTTACCACGAGTGATTGGACGAGGCCTGCGTGGTCTTAGTTCAAGGAGAATACGGTGAGGACTGGGTGTCCTGAGTTGCGGCTCAGTGACTGGGTGTCCGGGACTGCGTGTCCTCGAGTTTAAATACTCAGCCGCTCCAACCAGACGTACAACTGAGACAGCAGTTGGAACTGGTTTACCAAATCATTGTCTTCACCAACTGACTGGTTCTATTTCCTCAACTCTTTCATTTCCTCATTACTGTGTTGTATGTTGTTCATATCTGTGCTTGAAGACTTTCACAAATTCCTCAGTTCAATTTCTTCAGTCTGTCCGTCTTCATCTTGTTATCCTGTGTTTACGCTTTCTGTACTCTGTGCTAGTCTTCATTTCATCATGATGACTATGTTTGTATCCTGTTATGTTTACTTCTGAGTACTTATTCCGCTGCAAGTAGTTCTTCGCTAAGGAATTTCCTCACCAGCAAATTCCTCAGTAAAGAATTCATAAAAATTGCCTATTCACCCCCCTCTAGTCGATATAACGCACTTTCATGGGTACTTGGTATGTCTTGACTTGAGCGAAGACCTCCCCGGCAACGGCGCCAGAAATCCTTCTTGCTACGTCTTGAGCTTACGTTGGTTTTCCTTGAAGAGGAAAGGGTGATGCAGCAATAGTAGCGTAAGTATTTCCCTCAGTTTTTGAGAACCAAGGTATCAATCCAGTAGGAGGCTCCTCAAAAGTCCCACGCACCTACACAAACAAACAAAGAACTTGCAACCAACGCAATAAAGGGGTTGTCAATCCCTTCACGTCCACTTGCAAAAGTGAGATCTGATAGAGATAGTATGATAAGATAAATATATTTTTGGTATTTTATAATATAGATAGGAAAAGTAAAGATGCAAATAAAAGTAGATTGAAAGCTTATATGATAAAAGATAGACCCGGGGGCCATAGGTTTCACTAGTGCCTTCTCTCAAGATAGCATAAGTATTACGGTGGGTGAACAAATTACTGTCGAGCAATTGATAGAAAAGCGAATAATTATGAGATTATCTAGGCATGATCATGTATATAGGCATCACATCCGTGACAAGTAGACCGACTCCTGCCTGCATCTACTACTATTACTCCACACATCGACCGCTATCCATCATGCATCTAGAGTATTAAGTTCATAAGAACAGAGTAACGCATTAAGAAAGATGACATGATGTAGAGGGATAAACTCAAGCAATATGATATAAACCCCATCTTTTTATCCTCGATGGCAACAATACAATATGTGCCTTGCAACCCTTTCTGTCACTGGGTAAGGACACCGCAAGATTGAACTCAAAGCTAAGCACTTCTCCCATGACAAGAAAGATCAATCTAGTAGGCCAAACCAAACTGATAATTCGAAGAGACTTGCAAAGATAACTCAATCATACATAAAAGAATTCAGAGGAGATTCACATATTTCTCATAGATAAACTTGATCATAAACCCACAAATTTATCGGATCTCGACAAACACATCGCAAAAAGAGTTACATCGAATAGATCTCCACAAGAGAGGGAGAGAACATGGTATTGAGATCCAAAAAGAGAGAAGAAGCCATCTAGCTAATAACTATGGACCCGAAGGTCTATGGTAAACTACTCACAACTCATTGGAGGGGCTATGGTGTTGATGTAGAAGCCCTCCATGGTCGATTCCCCCTCTGGCAGAGCGCCGACGAAGGCTCCAAGATGGGATCTCGCGGACACAGAAGGTTACGGCGGTGGAAATTGTTTTTCGTTGGCTCCCTGGATGTTTTCGGGGTACATGGGTATATATAGGAGGAAGAAGTGCGTTGGTGGCCGCCCGAGGAGCCCACGAGACAAGGGGGCGCGCCTTGTAGGGGTGGGCGCGCCCCCACCCTCGTGGCCGCCTCGGCTGCTTCTTGACTTGCACTCCAAGTCCTCTGGGTCACGTTCGTTCCAAAAATCACGCTCCCGAAGGTTTCATTCCGTTTGGACTCCGTTTGATATTCCTTTTCTTCAAAATACTGAAATAGGCAAAAAAAACAACAATACGGGCTGGGCCTCCGGTTAGTAGGTTAGTCCCAAAAATGATATAAATGTGTAATTAAAGCCCATAAACATCCAAAAGGGGTAATATAATAGCATGGAACAATAAAAATTATACATACATGGGAGACGTATCACAAAACAAATGCTTCGAGAGGAATGGTGCAACAGGCGGGGTTATTAACATTACATCACAAAAGTTTTACATCATCGCACAAATAGTCTTTGAAGCATAAGTTTCAAGTCTGATGCGAAACCAAACCAAACGGAACACAAATGCTAATCTATCAAAACTCGATGTTATTCTCCCCCTTTTTATCAACTAGTGTCAAAAAGGTGACGAAGAACATGAGTACAGAATTTGTGAACTTGATTCACACGGTGGCATCGCCCGAAGAACTATCCAAAGAGGTTTTTGATTCAGAAGTCACAGGAAGATCTTCATCATCAGCAGCAACATATTTGTCTTCAGGAATGGCTTCATGATGCTGTGATGATGAAGGCACATTTGGATCAGCCTCTTGAGTAAGGCGAGAAAGTACATTTCCTTCAGCTGTCTTCTCTGTCGGTGAGATAGCTTCAGATTCTTCAATTGTCTTGCGAAGCTTAATATGCAGAAGATCAGTAGTTGGCGCTTGAGCAGGCAGAGGAGGTGTAATACGATCTTGGAAATCTTCATCATCAAAGACTTTGTCAAGATAGTCATAAACTAATTTCCAGAGGCGCTTCTTATTCTCAGCTGTGATCATATGCACAACTTTCGTTCGGTTGTTGATAGCATTCAGGTCCGCCCCAAAATGTTCTTTCTCTCGGCAATCCTCAACAATGTGCTGGAGCAGCAAATGTTGTGTCCGCATAATGATTGTGGCTTGAACTACGTCGGTATTTCCCCAAAGAGGAAGGGATGATGCAGCACATCAACGTAGGTATTTCCCTCAGTGATGCGACCAAGGTTATCGAACCATTAGGAGAACCACACAACACTACGCAAACGGTACCTGCACACACAGAACAAATACTTGCAATTCGATGTGTTAAAGGGGTTGTCAATCCCTTTCGGGTAACGATGCCAGAAACTCACAAGTTGACGAGATAAAATTGTAGTAGATTGATAGATGCAAATAAAATTCAGCGAGCTATTTTTGGGTTTTTGATAATATATATCTGAAAATAAAATTTGCAAATTAATAAAAAAGGCAAATAGCAAAATAGATTTGAAATTCTATGATGAGAAAATAGACCAGGGGGCCGTAGATTCACTAGTGGCTTCTCTCAAGAAAAATAGCATACGGTGGGTAAACAAATTACTGTTGGGCAATTGATAGAACTTCAAATAATTATGATGATATCCAGGCAATGATCATTATATAGGCATCACGTCCAAGATTAGTAGACCGACTCCTGCTTGCGTCTACTACTATTACTCCTTACATTGACCACTATCCAGCATGATCTAGTGTATTAAGTTCATGGAGAAACAGAGTAATGCAATAAGAACGATGACATGATGTAGATAAGATCTATTCATGTAGGAATAGACCCCATCTTGTTATCCTTAATAGCAACGATACATACGTGTCATTTCCCCTTCTTTCACTGGGATTGAGCACCGTAAGATCGAACCTATCACAAAGCACCTCTTCCCAGGGAAAGAAAAATCGATCTAGTCGGCCTAACTAAACCAAAGATTCGAAGAAGAAATATGAGGCTATAAGTAATCATGCATATAAGAGATCAAAAGACTAAAACTTTCATGGATAAAAACATAGATCTGATCATAAACTCAAACTTCATCGGATCCCAACAAACACACCGCAAAAAGAGTCACATCAAATAGATCTCCAAGAGACCATTGTATTGAGAATCAAAAGAGAGAGGAAGCCATCTAGCTACTAAATACAGACCTATAGGTCTACAATGAACTACTCACGTATCATTGGAGAGGAACCAATGAGGATGATGACCCCCTCCGTGATGGTGTCTAGATTGGATCTGTGGTTTTTGGAACTTGCGGCGACTGGAATTGTTTTTCTTAGCCTCCCCTAGGGTTTATGGAATATTGGGGTATTTATAGAGCAAAGAGGCTTTGCAGGACAACCCACCAGGGCGCGCCTGGGCCCCCAGGCGTGCGCAGGTGGGTTGTGCTCCCCTCGAAGCCCCCTTTGGTACTTCTTTGGCCCAACAGGTGTCTTCTGGTCCTGAAAAAATCACCAAAAAGTTTTGCTGCGTTTGGACTCCGTTTGGTATTGATTTTCTGTGAAGTAAAAAACAAGCAAAAACAGCAACTGGCACTAGGCACTATGTCAATAGGTTAGTCCAAACAATGATATAAAGTTGCTATAAAATGATTATAAACCATCCAAGAATGATAATATAACAACATGGAACAATCAAAAATTATAGATACGTTGGAGACGTATCAGCACCCCCAAGCTTAATTCCTGCTCGTCCTCGAGTAGGTAAATGAAAAAAAAAATTGATGTGGAATGCTGCCTAACATATTCATCACATATTCTTTTCTTTGTAGCATGGACATTTGGATTTTTATATGATTCAAAGCAATAGTCTAGTTTTGACATGAAGATTTCAATACTCAAGCATATCAACAAGCAACCATGTCCTTTTAAAGTATCAATACTAAAGTAAGTTATCCCTAGCCCATCATGCTCAATCATTGATCCATTCATGAAACATACTTGCATATTAGCTACACCCAATACTCAAGTACGATCATAGTTCCCCTTAGTTGGTGCTTTATAAGAGAAGATGGAGACTTGAAGAAAAAATAAAAATTGCATAAAGTAAATAGAAAGGCCCTTCGCAGAGGGAAGTAGGGATTTGTAGAGGTGCCAGAGCTCAACGCGAAAAAAGATACAGATAAACATTTTGGGTGGCATGCTTTTCCTGTCAACGAACACGATTGAGTAGTTCCCAATACTTTCCATGCTAGATATATCATAGGCGGTTCCCAAACAGAAAATAAAGTTTATTCCTTTTTCCACCATACTTTCACATTCCACGGCTAACTGAATCCACGGGTGCCGTCCATACCAACACTTTCCAAGGAATTTATTATTTGATAACATAAAGTAAATTCATTTTTCATTTCGGGACTGGGCATCCCTAATATCTTTGATGTACTCTCGTGCAATGACAAGTGAATAAACACTCATCTTGAGAATAACACATCTAGCATGGAAAATTATCAGCCACCCCCTACCGTTTCATGAGAGGTACGAGCACACAAAAAGGAAATTTATTTTGAAATTAGAGATGGCACATACAAATTTTCTTAGAACGGCACGGAAATACCGTATATAGGTAGGTATAGTGGACTCATATGGCAAACCTAGGTTTTAAGGAGTTTGGATACACAAGTAGTGATCATACTTAGTGCAAGTGAAGGCTAGCAAAGGATTGAGAAGCATCCAACCAAGAAACGAAAAATCTCATAAGCAAGCACTAAGCATAACTAACACCGAATAATGCACTACAAGTAGGATGTAATTTCATTTCATAACTATTGACTTTCGTGCTTGCATAGGGAATCACAAACCTTACCACCAATATTCTTACTAAAACATAATTACTCATTAACATGACTCACATATCACTATCAAAATATCGCAAAACTATTACAATCAATCAAGTTTAATTTGTCCAATGATCTTCATGGAAGTTTTTATTATATCCCCCTTGAATATATATCACTTTGGGACTAATTTAATACGTTGCTATTGATAGCTCAAACAAATCTAAGTGAAGAACTTGAGCATAAAAATTTCTTCTCTCAAAATAATTTAAGTGAAGCAAGAAAGAATATCTTAAAATTTTTACTAACTCTCAAATAAATCTAAGTGAAGCATGAGAGAATTTCTTCAAAAATAATAAATCACACCATGCTCAAAAAGATATAAGTGAAGCACTAGAGCAATTCCATAGCTCATAAAAGTTTAAATGAAGCATAGAGAGCAATTCTAACATGTCATAGCATAATTTTGGCTCCATCAAATAGGTGTGTCCAGCAAGGATAGATGACACAAAATAAAAAGCAAAACAAGTAAAGACTCATATAATACAAGTCGCTTCAAGCAAAACTCATGATATGTGATGAATAGAAATATAGCTCCAAGTAAAATACCGATGGTCGTTAGAAGAAAGAGGGGATGCCACTCGGGTAACCCCAAGCTTAGTTACTTGCTTCTCTTTTAGATAATAGCTTGGGATGCCATGGGGCATCCCCAAGCTTAGGCTATTCTTACTCCTTATTCCTTCATCCATCGTGATCTCACCCAAAACTTGAAAACTTCAATCACACAAAACTCAATAAAACCTTTGTGAGATCCATTAGTATAACAAAGAAAATCACTACTCTAAGTATTGTTGCAAACCGATTCATATTTTATTTTTGCATTATATCTACGATATTTCAAATTTGCTATAGATTATACCCTCCAATACAAACCATAGATTCATCGAAATAAGCACACAACGCAAAGAAAACAGAATTTGTCAAAAAACAGAACAATCTGTAGTAATCAGGGAACTTCGTATACTTCTGTAACTCGAAAAATTCTGAAAATAAGGAAAATGTGGGAAATTTGTATATCAATCTTGTGTAAAAAATTCATAGGAAAAACACGTTTCTGTGATTTATGAAAATATTTTACTGGGCGCAAAAGTTTTTGTTTTTCAACGAGATCAAACCAACTATCACCCAACATGATCCCAAAGGCTTTGCTTGGCACAAACACTAATTAAAACACAAAAAACACAATCATAATAGAGGAATAGTTGCACAAACACTCAAAAATAGAAAGAAAAAAGACAAAATTAAAATTTGTTCATTGGGTTGCCTTCCAACAAGCGCTATCGTTTTATGCCCCTAGCTAGGCATAATGGAGAGATCTAAGTGTTGTCATATTTGTTTCTAGATCCATAAGATGCCCACATGATTGATTCATATGGTGGCTTAATTCTTGTTCTAGGGAAGTGGTCCATACCCTTCTTTAATGGAAATTGGAATTTAATATTGCCTTCTTTCATATCAATCACGGCACCGATAGTACGTAAAAACGGTCTACCAAGTATAATTGGACAAGACGAGTTGCAATCAATATCAAGATCAATAAAATCTATGGGAACATAATTCCTATTTGCAAGAATAAGAACATCATTAATTCATCCCATAGGCTTTTAAATAGTAGAATCCACTAAGTGCAAATTTAGAGAACATTCTCCAATATCGGTAAGACCAAGCACATCACATAAAGATTTCAGAATTGTAGAAACACTAGCACCCAAGTCACATAAAGCAAAACACTAAAAAAATTTAATCTTGACTTTGATAGTAGGTTCCATTCATCATGTAATTTTCTAGGATTTGAAACCTATATTTCCAATTTTTCTTCCAAAGCTTTCATCATAGCATCAACAATATGTTTAGTAAAAGCTTTATTTTGTTCATAAGCATGAGGTGAATTTATCATGGATTGCAACAAAGAGATACAATCAATCAAAGAGCAACTATCATAATTAAAGTCCTTGTAATCCAAAAGAGTGGGCACATCACTAGTTAAAGTTTTGACCTCTCCAAAAACACTTTTATCAAATTTCTCAACAAGATTTTCACTCTCCAAATTACCGGGTGCTACCTCTTGAGCATGCGTTGGTTTTCCCTTGAAGAGGAAAGGGTGATGCAACAAAGTAGTGTAAGTATTTCCCTCAGTTTTTGAGAACCAAGGTACCAATACAGTAGGAGGTTACACGCAAGTCGCCTCGTACCTACACAAACAAATAAGAACCTTGCAACCAACGCGATAAAGGGGTTGTCAATCCCTTTACGGCCACTTGCAAAAGTGAGATCTGATAGAGATAATAAGATAAATATTTTTGGTATTTTTATGATATAGATTAGAAAGTAAAGATTGCAAAAATAAAAGACGGAAGAAATAGTAGATTGATAGGAAAATAATATGATGGAAGATAGACCCGGGGGCCATAGGTTTCACTAGTGGCTTCTCTCAAGATAGCATAATTTACGGTGGGTGAACGAATTACTGTCGAGCAATTGATAGAAAAGCGCATAGTTATGAGAATATCTAGGCATGATCATGTATATAGGAATCACGTCCGTGACAAGTAGACCAAAACGGTCCTGCATCTACTACTATTACTCCACACATCGACCGCTATCCAGCATGCATCCAGAGTATTCAGTTCATAAGAACAGAGTAACGCATTAGGCAAGATGACATGATGTAGAGGGATAAACTCAAGCAATATGATATAAACCCCATCTTTTTATCCTCGATGGCAACAATACAATACGTGCCTTGCTGCCCCTGCTGTCACTGGGAAAGGACACAACAAGATTGAACCCAAAGCTAAGCACTTCTCCCATTGCAAGAAAGATCAATCTAGTAGGCCAAACCAAACTGATAATTTGAAGAGATTTTCAAAGATATTTAAATCATGCATAAAAGAATTCATAGAAGAATCAAATATTGTTCATAGATAATCTTGATCATAAACCCACAATTCATAGGATCTCGACAAACACACCGCAAAAAGAATTACATCGAATAGATCTCCAAGAAGATCGAGGAGAACTTTGTATTGAGATCCAAAGAGAGAGAATAAGCCATCTAGCTAAGAACTATGGACCCGAAGGTCTGTGGTAAACTACTCACACATCATCGGAGAGGATATGGTGTTGATGTAGAAGCCCTCCGTGATTGATTCCTCCTCTGGCGGAGCGCCGGAAAAGGCCCCAAGATGGGATCTCATGGGTACAGAAGGTTGCGGCGGTGGAAATAAGGTTTCATGGTGCTCTCGGATGTCTTCAGGGTATATGAGTATATATAGGCGAAGGAAGGAGGTCAGTGGAGCCACGAGGGGCCCATGAGGGTGGGAGGCATGCCTCCCTACCTCGTGGCTTCCTCGTTGCTTCCTTGACATCCACCCCAAGTCTCCTGGATTGCATTTGTTCCAAAAAGAACTCTCCCGAAGGTTTCATTCCATTTGTATTCCGTTTGATATTCCTTTTCTGTGAAACACTAAAATCGGCAAAAAAAAATTTGCATTGGGCCTTTGGTTAATAGGTTAGTCCCAAAAATAATATAAAAGTACATAGTAAAGCCCATTAAACATCCAAAACAAATAATATAATAGCTTGGAACAATCAATAATTATAGATACGTTGGAGACGTATCACCGAGACGCCTTCTAGCTAAAGTTGACTCTTCTCCAGTCCCTTTATCATCAATTTTAATCTTACTAAACAAGGAATCAATAGAGGAAACACCAATCATTTTAAGATCTTCTTCATTTTTATGAAAGCAATCGCTAGAAAATGCTTTTTCTAAAAATTATCTTTTAGCTCTAAGCATAGTGGTTTGATGACCCAGAAGTATAGGGGATCGATCATAGTCCTTTCGATAAGTAAGAGTGTCGAACCCAATGAGGAGCAGAAGGAAATGATAAGCGGTTTTCAGCAAGGTAATCTCTGCAAGTACTGAAATAAGTGGTAATAGATAGTTTTGTGATAAGATAAATTGTAACGAGCAACAAGTAACAAAAGTAAATAAAGTGCAGCAAGGTGGCCCAATCCTTTTTGTAGCAAAGGACAAGCCTGGACAAACTCTTATAATAGGAAAAGCGCTCCTGAGGACACATGGGAATATCGTCAAGCTAGTTTTCATCACGCTCATATGATTCGCGTTCGGTACTTTGATAATTTGATATGTGGGTGGACCGGTGCTTGGGTGCTGTTCTTACTTGAACAAGCATCCCACTTATGATTAACCTCTATTGCAAGCATCCACAACTACAACAAAAGTATTAAGGTAAACCTAACCATAGCATGAAACATATGGATCCAAATCAGCCCCTTACGAAGCAACGCATAAACTAGGGTTTAAGCTTCTGTCACTCTAGCAACCCATCATCTACTTATTACTTCCCAATGCCTTCCTCTAGGCCCAAATAATGGTGAAGTGTTATGTAGTCGACGTTCACATAACACCACTAGAGGTTAGACAACATACATCTTATCAAAATATCGAACGAATACCAAATTCACATGACTACTAATAGCAAGACTTCTCCCTTGTCCTCAGGAACAAACGTAATTACTCACATAGCATATTCATGTTCATAATCAGAGGGGTAATAATATGCATAAAGGATCTGAACATATGATCTTCCACCAAATAAACCAACTAGCATCAACTACAAGGAGTAATCAACACTACTAGCAACCTACTAGCACCAATCCCGGACTTGGAGACAAGAATTGGATACAAGAGATGAACTAGGGTTTGGAGATGAGATGGTGCTGGTGAAGATGTTGATGGAGATTGCCCTCTCCCGATGAGAGGAACGTTGGTGATGACGATGGTGATGATTTCCCCTCCCGGAGGGAAGTGTCCCCGGCAGAACAGCTCTGCCGGAGCCCTAGATTGGTTCCGCCAAGGTTCCACCTCGTGGCGGCAGAGTCTTGTCCCAAAAGGTTGCCTTCTATTTTTTTCTCATCGAAAGACTTCATATAGGAGAAGATGGGCGTCGGAGAGCCACCAGGGGGCCCACGAGGTAGGGGGGTGCGCCCAGGGGGGCGCCCCCCACCCTCATGAGCAGGGTGTGGGCCCCCTGGCCTTCATCTTTGGCGATGATTTTTCTTTATTTATTTTAAGATATTCCGTGGAGTTTCAGGACTTTTGGAGTTGCGCAGAATAGGCCTTCAATATTTGCTCCTTTTCCAGCCCAGAATTCCAACTGTCGGCATTCGCCCTCTTCATGTAAACCTTGTAAAATAAGAGAGAATAGCCATAAGTATTGTGACATAACGTGAAATAACAGCCCATAATGCAATAAATATTGATATAAAAGCATGATGCAAAATAGATGTATCAACTCCCCCAAGCTTAGACCTCGCTTGTCCTCAAGTGAAAAGCCGATAACAATAAATATGCCCTCATGTTTAGAGGTAGAGGCGTCAATAAAAATAAAATACGGACATGAAGGCATCATGATTATTTCATGACAGCAACATATATAGATTTTGTCATATGATTACTTATGTTCAAGTGATGATCTTTTCACAATGCAAAAGTATGAATAACAAACCTTATTGAGCACCAACAAATTATAACCTCAGTCATTGAAGCAATTGCAATTTATCATAACATCGGAAAGAGTCTATGTCATAGCTTAAAAGCAAGTCCACATACTCAACTATCACTTACTCCTTCATAATTGCTAACACTCACGCAATACTTGTGGTTACGGAGTCTTAATCGGACACGGAGAAAGATAGGGGCTTATAGTTTTGCGCCACAACCTTTTACCTCAAGGGTAATATCAACAATAATAATTCATGCTCCCCTACATCCAATTATATATATATATATATATATATATATATATATATATATATATATATATATATATATATCATGTTCTTTCCAACATGCTGAGCTTGCCAAAGGATAAAATGAAAAAGGAAAGGTGAAGATCACCGTGACTCTTGCATAAGGTAGAGGATAATTATAAAAGATAGGCCCTTCGCAGAGGGAAGCAGAGGTTGTCATGCGCGTTTAGGGTTGATGCACAAAATCTTAATGCAAAAGAACGTCACTTTATATTGCCCCTTGTATGTGGACCTTTATTATGCAGTCCGTCGCTTTTATTACGTCCACAACAAGTTCGTACAAAGCTTATTTTCTCTGCACTAATAAGTCATGCATATTTAGAGAGCAATTTTTATTGCTTGCGCCGATGACAACTTACTTGAAGGATCTTACTCAATCCATAGGTAGATATGGTGGACTCTCATGGCAAAACTGGTTTAAGGGTATTTGGAAGCACAAGTAGTATTTCTACTTGGTGCTGAGAATTTGGCTAGCATGAGGGGGAAAGGCAAGCTCAACACGTTAGAGGATCCATGACAACATACTTTATCTCAGATGTAAGAAAACATAACTCATTATGTTGTCTTCCTTGTCCAACCTCAACTCTTTAGCATGTCATATTTAATGAGTGCTCCCAATCATAAAAGATGTCAATGATAATATATCTATATGTGAAACCTCTCTTTCCTTATTACTTCGTATTAATTGCAACGATGACCAAAGCTATATTTGCCAACTCCCAACAACTTTTAATCATCATACTCTTTCTATGTGAAGTCATTACTTTCAATAAGATCAATATGAACTCTTTGATTCTTTTTATTCTTTTTCTTCTATTCACCCAAGATCATGGCAAAATAATCAAGCCCTTGACTCAACACTAATCTTTATTATATAGCTCACGGACTCGATTACAAAGAAGGAACATAAAGCAAAACTCAAAACTAGATCATGCCATGACTTTATTCTACTAAATCAAGATACTACTAAAAGGATCGAACTAAGAAAAAGGGTAAAGATATGAGTTGTGATGGTGATACGATACCAGGGCACCTCCCCCAAGCTTGGCAGTTGCCAAGGGGAGTGCCCATACCCATGTGATTATATCTCCTTCTTTGTTGTTGGCAGTGGAGGTGTTGTTGATGATGCAAGCTTGTCGTCCACCTTCCATGGCATAGGCTCACCATCATAGAAGGGTGATCGAGTCTCCGGAATCCTCAAATCTGCAGCCAAACTCATCCTTTTGAATCTATATTCATACTCACAGTTTTGGTTTTGCAGATCATAGATTTGGGCTTGGAGGTGCTCGATCTTCTCATGTAGCTTGAAGATGGCCTCCTCGGTGTTCTTGGCATCCGGCTCGTAGTTGTTGGTGAACTCCGCGAGCATCTTGTCGGTAGCGTTGATTCCACGCTCCACCATCCCCTGGCACTTGAAAACTTGTTGCTCCATTGCTTCGAGCCTCGACTCCACGCTTCCGGTTCCCTTTGGTCCCTCAACATCGCGGATGTGCAGCAACCCATCATGCATCTCAATGGTTTGAGGGTGTCGCAGCACCTCCACAAGGTAAGGGTTGATCACCTTCTCGAAGAACTTGTCCTTGGAAGCACTTGGGGTCGTCATGATGATCTAGACCTGTCAGAAAAACAGCTCGAAACAAGAACAGGGGAGATTTGCGTGATACGAGGGTCAAAACCTTCGGGAGTATATATAATGAATTTTTATCGACCAAAATACGTAACGTGCACGGAAACGGAGTCCGGAGGGCACACGATGTGCTAACGAGGTAGGGGGGCGCGCTCAGGGGGGTAGGGCGCGCCCTCCACCCTCGTGGAGGCCTCGTGGCCTTCCCGGACTGCTACTTATTTTTCTATTTTTCTAAATATTCCAAAATAGAGAAATATTGGCTTAAAAATTGTTTTGGAGTCGGTTTGCTTACCGTACCACATACCTATTCCTTTTTGGAGTTTGGGACAGTCCGGAAAGTGTCCCTTATGTATTCCTCCGGGGTTACGGTTGCAATAGTATTGGTTTCAACATTTATAGGATTACCTGAGATATAGTGTTTGATCCTTTGACCGTTTACCACCTTCGGATTTGTGCCTTCGAAGTTGTTGATTTTCATGGCACCGGAACGATAGACCTCCTCGATAACGTAGGGACCTTCCCATTTGGAGAGAAGTTTTCCTGCAAAAAATCTTAAACGAGAGTTGTATAGCAATACATAATCACCCACATTAAACTCATGCTTTTGTATCCTTTTGTCATGCCATCTTTTAACTTTTTCTTTAAACAACTTGGCATTTTCATAAGCTTGGGTTCTCCATTCATCAAGTGAGCTAATATCAAATAACCTCTTCTCACCGGCAAGTTTGAAATCATAGTTGAGCTCTTTAATAGCCCAATATGCCTTATGTTCTAGTTCGAGAGGTAAGTGACATGCTTTTCCATAAACCATTTTATACGGAGACATACCCATAGGATTCTTATATGCAGTTCTATAGGCCCATAATGCGTCATTCAGTTTCTTGGACAAATTCTTTCTAGACCTATTAACAGTCTTTTGCAAAATTAATTTGAGATCTCTATTGCTCAATTCTACTTGACCACTAGACTGCGGGAGATAAGGAGATGCAATCCTATGATTAACGTCATATTTAGCAAGCATTTTATGGAAAGCACCATGAATAAAGTGTGAACCACCATCAGTCATTAAGTATCTAGGGACTCCAAACCTCGGAAAAATAACTTCCTTAAACATTTTAATAGAAGTTTTATGATCAGCACTACTAGTTGGAATAGCTTCTAACCACTTAGTAACGTAATCAACAACAACTAAAATATGTGTATATCCATTAGAGGCAGGAAAAGGTCCCATGTAATCAAAGCCCCAAACATCAAATGGTTCAATAACAAGTGAATAATTCATAGGCATTTCTTGACGTCTACTAATATTACCAATTCTTTGACATTCGTCACAAGACAAAACAAACTTACGGGCATCCTTGAAGAGAGTAGGCCAATAAAAACTGGATTGCAATACCTTATGTGCAGTTCTATCTCCAGCGTGGTGTCCTCCATAAGCTTCGGAGTGACACTTGCGTAGGATCTGTTCCTGTTCATGCTCAGGTACACAACGTCTAATGACACCATCTACTCCTTCTTTATAAAGATGTGGGTCATCCCAAAAGTATTGTCGCAAATCATAGAAAAACTTTTTCTTTTGTTGGTATGTGAAGCTAGGTGGTATAAATTTAGCAACAATATAATTAGCATAATCAGCATACCATGGAGTGCTACGAGAAGTGCTTATGACATTTAATTGTTCATCAGGAAAGCTATCATCAATAGGTAGTGGGTCATCAAGAACATTCTCTAACCTAGATAAGTTATCTGCAACAGGGTTCTCAGCTCCTTTTCTATCAACAATATGCAAATCAAATTCTTGCAGCAAGAGAACCCATCTAATAAGTCTAGGTTTTGCATCTTTCTTTTCCATAAGATATTTAATAACAGCATGATCAGTGTGAATAGTTACTTTAGAATCAACAATATAGGGTCTGAATTTATCACAAGCAAATACAACTGCTAAAAGTTCCTTTTCGGTAGTAGCATAGTTTCTTTGAGCATTGTCTAGAGTCTTACTAGCATAATGGATAACATTTAATTACTTATCAACTCTTTTCCCTAGAACAGCACCTACAACATAATCACTAGCATCACACATAATTTCAAAGGGTAAATTCCAATCAGGTGGCTGAACAACAGGTGCAGAGACTAATGCTTTCTTAAGTATTTCAAATGCTTCTACACAATCATCATCAAAGGCAAATGGTACATTTTTTGTAATAAATTAGTCAGAGGCCGAGAGATTTTCAGAAGTCCTTAATGAACCTCCTATAAAATCCGGCGTGACCAAGGAAACTTCTTATACCTTTGATGTCCTTGGGACATGGCATCTTTTCAATAGCATCAACCTTGGCTTTATCAACTTCAATATCTCTTTCAGAAACTTTGTGCCCCAAGACAATACCTTCATTAACCATAAAGTGGCACTTTTCCCAATTCAAGACAAGATTAGTTTCTTCACATCTCTACAAAACTCGAGCAAGATTGCTCAAGCAATCATCAAAAGAGGAACCATAGACGGAAAAGTCGTCCATGAAAACCTCACAAATCTTTTCACCAAAGTCAGAAAATATAGCCATCATGCATCTTTGAAAGGTAGCAGGTGCATTACATAAACCAAAAGGCATACGTCTATAAGCAAAAGTACCTAAAGGGCATGTAAAAGTAGTCTTTGATTGATCTTTAGCCGACACAGGTATTTGAGAGAAACCAGAATAACCATCTAGAAAGCAATAATGTGTATGTTTGCATAATCTTTCTAGCATTTGATCAATAAAAGGTAAGGGGTAATGATCTTTCTTAGTAGCTTTATTTAATTTGCGGAAATCAATTACCATCCTATAACCTATGATAATTCTTTGCGGAATCAATTCATCTTTATCATTAGGGACAACAGTAATACCTCCCTTCTTAGGGACACAATGGACATGACTTACCCACTAACTATCAGCAATGGGATAAATTATACCAGCCTCCAAAAGCTTGAGTATTTCTTTTCGTACCACTTCTTTCATTTTAGGATTCAAACGTCATTGAGGATCACTAACTGGTTTGGCATCTGCTTCCAAATTTATTTTATGTTGACATAGAGTGGGACTGATGCCCTTAAGATCATCAAGAGTATATCCAATAGCGGCACGGTGCTTCTTCAGAGTTTTCAATAATCTTTCTTCTTCATTCTCTGAAAGGTTAGCACTAATAATGATAGGATATATTTTCTTTTCTTCAAGATAAGCATATTTAAGATTATCAGGCAATGGTTTAAGCTCAAACACGGGATCACCCTTGGGTGGAGGAGGATCCCTAGGATTTAAACAGGCAAATTGTGTTGCAGAATAGGTTCCTGTTTAAAGAATACTTCATCTATTTCCCTTCTTTCATTCATGAACATATCATTTTCATGGTCTAGCAAATAGTGTTCTAAAGGATCACTAGGAGGTACGACAATAGAAGCAAGACCAATAATCTCATCTTTACTAGGAAATTCTTCCTCACGATGTTGTTTACTAAATTTAGAGAAATTAAACTCATGAACCATATCATCCAAGCCAATAGTAACAACATTCTTTTCGCAGTCTATCTTAGCATTAACAGTATTCAAGAAGGGTCTACCAAATATAATAGGACAAAAGCTATCTTGTGGAGAACCAAGAACAAGAAAATCAGCGGGATATTTGGTTTTTCCACACAAGACTTCAACATCTCTAACAATTCCTATTGCAGATATAGTATCTCTATTAGCAAGTTTAATTGTAACATCAATATCTTCTAACTTAGCAGGTGCAATATCATGCATAATTTCTTCATACAAGGTAATAGGTATAACACTAGCACTAGCACCCATATCACATAAGCCATGATAACAATGATCTCCTATTTTAACAGAAATAACAGGCATGCTGACGGTCTATGTTTATCTCTAGCACACGGTTTAGCAATTCTAGCAGTTTCACCACGGAATTGAATAACATGCCCATCAATATTATCAGACAAGAGATCTTTAACAATAGCAATATTGGGTTCTTACTTTTACTTGCTCAGGAGGTGTATAAGTTCTAATATTGCTTTTACGAACAACAGTTGAAGCTTTAGCATGATCCTTCATTCTAACAGGGAAAGGTGGTTTCTTAACATAAGAAGTGAGAACAATAGGATCATTATAAGTGACAATCTTTTCTTCAACTTTAATAGGTGCAGCTACTTTTACTTCTATGGGAGGATGATATTTAAACCACTTCTCCTTGGGGAGATCAACATAAGTAGCAAAAGATTCACAGAAAGAAGCTACTATCTCATAGTCAAGTCCATATTTAGTGCTAAACTTATGGAAAATATCGGTATCCATAAAAGATTTAACACAATCAAACTTAGGTGTCATACCTGACTCCTTACCTTCGTCGAGGTCCCAATCTTCAGAGTTGCGTTTAATTCTATCCAATAAATTCCATCTAAATTCAATAGTCTTCATCATAAAAGAGCCAGCACAAGAAGTATCGAGCATGGTGCGATTGTTATCAGAAAGCCGAGCATAAAAACTTTGCATAATTACTTCTCTTGAGAGCTCATGGTTGGGGCATGAATATAACATTGATTTAAGCCTCCCCCAAGCTTGAGCGATGCTTTCTCCTCCGCGAGGCCAAAAATTATATATATAATTGCGATCACGATGAACAAGATGCATAGGGTAATACTTTTGATGAAATTCTAATTTCAATCTTTTATAGTTCCATGATCTCATATCATCACATAGCCTATACCATGTCAATGCATCTCCCTTCAAACATAAAGGGAAAGCCTTCTTCTTAACAACATCATCGGGTATACCTGCAAGCTTAAATAGTCCACAAACTTCATCCACATAGCGTAGATGTTCATCAGGATGCTTTGTTCCATCTCCTGTAAAAGTGTTAGCTAGCAGTTTTTCCATCAAACCCGAAGGAAGTTCAAAAGGAGTTTCATTTTCAATAGGTTCAGTAGGTTCAGTAGGTTGAGGAGCAACTCTTTGCTCTACTGGACGGGGTGAAGATACCTCGAACAAGCCCCTCAGACAATTACTTTCCATAGTAACAAGTGACAGAAAATTTCAGCACACTATATAAATTTTTCCTTACCAAATTCCACCTACCAAAGGCGCTTCACTCCCCGGCAACGGTGCCAGAAAAGAGTCTTGATGACCCACAAGTATAGGGGATTGATTGTAGTCCTTTTGATAAGCAGAAGGAAATGATAAGCGGTTTTTGGCAAGGTTTTCTCTCCAAGTACTGAAATAAGTGGTAACAGATAGTTTTGTGATAAGATAAATTGTAACAAGCAACAAGTAACAAAAGTAAATAAAGTGCAGCAAGGTGGCCCAATCCTTTTTGTAGCAAAGGACAAGCCTGGACAAACTCTTATAATAGGAAAAGCACTCCCGAGGACACATGGGAATATCGTCAAGCTAGTTTTCATCATGCTCATATGATTCGCGTTCGGTACTTTGATAATTTGATATGTGGGTGGACCGGTGCTTGGGTGCTGTTCTTACTTGAACAAGCATCCCACTTATGATTAACCTCTATTGCAAGCATCCGCAACTACAACAATAGTATTAAGGTAAACCTAACCATAGCATGAAACATATGGATCCAAATCAGCCCCTTACGAAGCAACGCATAAACTAGGGTTTAAGCTTCTGTCACTCTAGCAACCCATCATCTACTTATTACTTCCCAATGCCTACCTCTAGGCCCAAATAATGGTGAAGTGTTATGTAGTCGACGTTCACATAACACCACCAGAGGTTAGACAACATACATCTTATCAAAATATCGAACGAATACCAAATTCACGTGACTACTAATAGCAAGACTTCTCCCAGGAACAAACGTAATTACTCACAAAGCATATTCATGTTCATAATCAGAGGGGTAATAATATGCATAAAGGATCTGAACATATGATCTTCCACCAAATAAACCAACCAGCATCAACTACAAGGAGTAATCAACACTACTAGCAACCTACTAGCACCAATCCCGGACTTGGAGACGAGAATTGGATACAAGAGATGAACTAGGGTTTGGAGATGAGATGGTGCTGGTGAAGATGTTGATGGTGATTGCCCTCTCCCGATGAGAGGAATGTTGGTGATGACGATGGTGATGATTTCCCCCTCCCGGAGGGAAGTGTCCCCGGCAGAACAGCTCTGTCGGAGCCCTAGATTGGTTCCGCCTCGTGGCGGCGGAGTCTCGTCCCAAAAGGTTGCCTTCTATTTTTTTCTCATCGAAAGACTTCATATAGGAGAAGATGGGCATCGGAGAGCCACCAGGGGGGCCACGAGGTAGGGGGCGCGCCCAGGGGGCGCCCCCACCCTCGTGAGCAGGGTGTGGGCCCCCTTGCCTTCATCTTTGGCGACGATTTTTGTTTATTTATTTTAAGATATTCCGTGGAGTTTCAGGACTTTTGGAGTTGCGCAGAATAGGCCTTCAATATTTGCTCCTTTTACAACCCAGAATTCCAGCTGCCGACATTCTCCCTCTTCATGTAAGCCTTGTAAAATAAGAGAGAATAGCCATAAGTATTGTGACATAACATGAAATAACAGCCCATAATGCAATAAATATTGATATAAAAGCATGATGCAAAATAGACGTATCATGGTTCTTTTCTTACTTTCATCCATAGAAACATATAAAGCTGTAATTGATTCCTCAACCTTGGGCACAAAAAGTTTCATCTTGAGATTTTCTACATCATGAGAAATTCTATCAATGCTTCTAGACATATCATCAATCTTATTCAAGTTTTCTTCTATTGTAGCATTGAAAACTTTTTGAGTATTGATAAATTCTTCAATATTATTCCCAAGATAAGAGGTGTTCCTATTATTATTATTATTATTATTATTATTATTATTATTATTATTATTATTATTATAAGAAGGATTACCATAGGAATTATCAAAATTATTAGAGGAATTACTAGGAAAAGGCCTAGGATTAAAATTACCTCTTTAAGCATTGTCATTGAAATTGTTTCGCGAGATAAAATTCACATCTACGACATCACTATTTTACTCAATCAAAGTAGACAAAGGCACATCATTAAAATCAATAGGAGCACTTTTATTAGCAACCAATTTCATAAGAGCATCAGCTTTTTCACTCAATTCTTCAACCGAATTAACCTTTTTACTAGTAGGAGCTCTTTCGGTATGCCATTGTGAACAATTTGCCATAATATTGTCTAGCAATTTAGTAGCTTCACCCAAAGTAATTTCCATAAAAGTACCACCCGCGGTGGAATCTAAAAGATTTCTAGAAACAAAATTCAATCCCGCATAAATTTTTTGTATGATCATCCAAAGATTTAAACCATGAGTAGGGCAATTTCTTAGCATTAATTTCATTCTTTCCCTAGATTGCGCAACATGTTCATGCTCATGTTGCTTAAAATTCATGATTTGTGTCCTAAGGGAAATATTTTTCGCGGGCGGAAAGTACTTAGTAATAGAAGCATCCTTGCACTTATCCCAAGAATCAATACTACTATGAGGCAAAGAAGAAAACCAAATTTTTGCACGATCTCGCAAAGAAAACGGGAATAATTTCAACTTCACAATATCATTGTCCACATCTTTTTTCTTTTTCATATCACATAATTCCACGAATGTGTTAAGATGGGACGTGGCATCCTTACTAGGAGTACCGGAGAATTGATCTTTCATAACAAGATTCAACAAAGCGGCATTAATATCACAAGATTCCGTACTAGTGACGGGAGGAGCAATCGAAGTGCTAATAAAATCATTGTTGTTGGTATTGGAGAAATCACACAACTTGGTTTTCTATTGAGTCATCGTAACTACGCAACAAGATTGCACTCAAAAACAGATCTGACAAGAAAACGGCGAACGAAAAAGTGGGCGAATAAGACGGCAAATTTTTGTGAAGTGGGGGAGAGGAAAACGAGAGGCAGATAGCAAATAATGTAAATTGCAAGGAGATGAGATTTGTGATTTAGAACCTGGTAGATGTTGATGTTGTCTTCCCTGGCAACGGTGCCAGAAATTCCTTTGGATTGCGGCTTGAACTACGTCGGTATTTCCCCAAAGAGGAAGGGATGATGCAACACAGCAGCGGTAGGTATTTCCCTCTGTGATTAGACCAAGGTTATCGAACCAGTAGGAGAATCATGCAACACTACGTAAATGGTACCTGCACACAAAGAACAAATACTTGCAACCCGATGTGTTAAAGGGGTTGTCAATCCCTTTCGGGTAACGATGCTAGAAATTGTCAAGTTGACGAGATAAAATTGTAGTAGATTTATAGATGCAAATAAAAGCAAATAAAATTCAGCGAGGTATTTTTGGGTTTTTGATAATATAAATATGAAAATAAAAGTTGCAAATAAATAAAAAGGCAAATAGTAAAATAGATCTGAAAGTATATGCTGAGAAAATAGACCCCGGGGCTGCAGATTTCACTAGTGGCTTCTCTCGAGAAAAATAGCATACGGTGGGTAAACAAATTAATGTTGGGCAATTGATAGAACTTCAAATAACTATGACGATATCCAGGCAATGATCACTATATAGGCATCACGTCCAAGACTAGTAGACCGACTCCTGCCTACATCTACTACTATTACTCCACACATCGACTGCTATCAAACATGCATCTAGTGTATTAAGTTCATGGAGAAACGGAGTAATGCAATAAGAATGATGACATGATGTAGACAAGATCTATTCATGTAGGAATAGACCCCATCTTGTTATCCTTAATAGCAACGGTACATACGTGTCATTTCCCCTTCTGTCACTGGGATTGAGCATCGTAAGATCGAACCCATCACAAAGCACCTCTTCCCATGGCAAGAAAAATCGATCTAGTCAGCCTAACTAAACCAAAGATTCGAAGAAGAAATACGAGGATATAAGTAATCATGCATATAAGAGATCAAAAGACTCAAATAACTTTCATGGATAAAAACATAGATCTGATCATAAACTCAAAGTTCATCGGATCCCAACAAACACACCGCAAAAGGAGTTACATCAAATAGATCTCCAAGAGACCATTGTATTGAGAATCAAAAGAGAGAGAGAGAGAGAGAGAGAGAGAGAGAGAGGAAGCCATCTAGCTACTAACTACGGACCCGTAGGTCTACAATGAACTACTCATGCATCATCGGAGAGGCACCAATGAGGATGATGAACCCCTCCGTGATGGTGTTTAGATTGGATCTGTGGTTTCTGGAACTTGTGGCGGCTGGAATTGTTTTTCGTCACCTCCCCTAGGGTTTCTGAAATATTCGGGTATTTTTACAGCAAAGAGGCGGTGTGGGAGGCGGCCGAGGTGGGAACAACCCACCAGGGCGCGCCTGGGCCCCCAAGCACACCCAGGTGGGTTGTGCTCCCCTCGGAGCCGCCTCTGGTACTTCTTTGGCCCAACATGTGTCTTCTGGTCCAGAAAAAATCACCAAAAAGTTTCGCTGCGTTTGGACTCCGTTTGGTATTGATTTTCTGCAAAGTAAAAAACAAGCAAAAAACAACAACTGGCAGTGGGCACTATGTCAATAGGTTAGTTCCAAAAAATTATATAAAGTTGCTATAAAATGATTGTAAAACATCCAAGAATGATAATATAACAACGTGGAACAATAAAAATTTATACATACGTTGGAGACGTATCATATACTGACTTCAAGCTGCAATGGAGGTTGATGAAATATCTTGCACTCATGCTGAGGCAGTCGTGGTCCATCGAATGTTTTGTGATAATCTTGATGACTTGAATCAGGCGTTTTACCCGAAGAGATATCTTCCAAGACTTGCAGGGTATCACGTACCGGAGGAACGAAGCTTTTGTGACTCACTTTTGCCAAATATTCGGTCTTCATGGAATAGTCAACCACTTTTTGAATCCATGGTGCATAGACTCTAATGGTTTTGGGATGTTCAATAGAATCTTTCAATAAGTACAAAAACATATCCTCAACATCGAAGACATATCGCTCAGAGATTGCATATATGTCATTCCTAAGAACATTTGAAATAACATTTTCGATGTTCATCTTGGCTGGAGGGCAAATGGTGTGTGTGAGCAAATGATATAAAGTTTGATTCTCGAAAGTCAAATGCTCAGGCAAGGGAGGACCATAGTAGTCTCGAATCTTTTCTTTGTCCATGGTGCATCAAAAGATTTCATCTAAAATAACATCAATGTTGTGTACCCTGATCTCATTTTTGCCATGCTCAAACCGATGGAAATGAAAATGTGAGACAAAGTCTGCAGAGGTGCATCTAATGCGTTTCCCTTCGGTCATCCATTCCATTATCCATTTTGAACTGTCAGACTCATCAACGGAGATGTACAAATAGAACTAAAGGATAATTTCTCGATTCCACGGATGCTCGAATGCAAAGAAATTTTTGAGGAAAAAATCTTCTAGATCCTGCAATATCTTATCAAAGCAGCCAATACTCTTCATAGCTACGAAATCCGGGACTCATGAGGAAATATCTTTCGACTATCCAAAAACGAGGCGATTCAGACGTGTGTGGCCCTTTATACGGACTATCTTGAAAGAATTTGGGGTGAGTATTCCGATTGAAGAGAGGTCCTTTGGCACCAGGACCAACCGAGAACAAAGGCAGTTGGTCACGAGGAAATGGATATTTAAGTTCAGCTTCGACTAAAATCACTTCATTCCCATATATAAAAGAGTCTGTATGATGAGCAGAAACTGATCGATTTGTAGTCGGTACATCATCTGAAATTCTTTGTGTTGTGTCGAATGACAATTGCAGTTGAGAGGGAGCAGATTCTTTCACAGGTGGTACTGAGGTTGAATCAGGCACTGGAGGCTGTTGGGGTTGTTCATCAGGAGTTGACTGTCGAGTAGAGGGAGGAACTAAAACATTCGGTTCATCACGAGCCGGAGAAGCTTGAGGCTCGAATTGAGGGATTTCGCCCTCGTCTAACACATGCGACTGAGATGGAGTATCAATCTTAACAGGGGGCCACATGCACTAATTCAGTTGGCCTTGGTGAAGGAATTGCATCTGTGATTTGAGCATTTGTTGGTGAAGGAATTGCTAGCTCAGGGGTGTTCTCTTTTGGGGGTTGAGCATCAGAACGATCAGGTGACTTTTCAGTCGAAGGTGGAGCAACATTTCTCTTCATTGTTTTCTTTCGCTTCTTCTGATTCTGCTGAGGAACTTGACCAATGTGTCCCTTGACAAGGTCATTGTAGCCCGTGGTTTGTGCTTGATGCTCAAGATAGATCTTCTGAACAATATTATCCAAGTCTGAATGAAATCCCAATCTTCTGTTTCGAAGGATAGTCAAAGCTCGATTGACATCCATGTATGATTCTCCAAGTTGCTTGATGACAAACTTGGAAGTTGTAGATTTCATTCGACTGTCAAGCTCATTAAGTTGGGCAGTGAGGTAATTGACCCCAACAGAATCTTCTCTCATTTCTCGAACAAGATCATATGCTTGAGTAACGATTTCAGAAGGAATTGGCAAAGATTCCACTTCACCATCAAAAGGTTTTCCACATATCCGTCAAGCTGCTCCATGATGAACACTTGATTGAAATAATGAGGAGCATCAGAATGGACATATCTGTGCTACAGGAGCACTTTGCACTGGATCTTGCTCGGTTGGAGGCATAGACGCCAATGGTTGTGTCAAGGTCGGAACAAATTGAGCAGCCTTTTCTTTCACAACATCAGTTCATGGAGAACTTTGCTCGGCAGAAGGAGTTGTGATTTTCTTCACCTTTGTCTTTGGAATTTGCTCGCCAGGCTTAGTTGTGCTTATTGGGGCATCAACAACTAGATCTTGAATGTTTATCACCTCAGGATGAGGGCTTGTATCCACATGATCTACCATAGTGACAGTGGTACATGGTGTTTTTCTCTCCTTGATGATCTTCTTCGGAGGTGCTATTGGGATGACACGAGCTCGAAGATCAGGCAGCATCATAGAAGTTGTAATGTTAAATTGCTCAAAGAGAGAAGCTTGAACTTCTTCCCTTGTGAGTAGAGGATCATCTTGATCGGAGGAATCAATTTCATCATTTCTATCAACTGGTTCAGCTGGCCTCTTCTTGAGAGCGCTCAGTTCCTCAAAGTAGCAAAGCTAGGATCATGTTTGCTCTTTGAGTGCCCTTCTGATTTTCCTTCGGCCTTTTTCTTCTCAACTTCATCTTTGAGCAGGTGACGATTTTCTTCTTCTCGAGCTCTTTATTTTTCCGCCTTCTTGGCTCTCTTTTCAGCATTCTTCTGGTGCTTAGCTAGCTCATCAGGATATGATGCCGGAGTCTTAAGAGATGACTCATGAGCACCAGGAGGAGGCGGAGATCTCTCCTGGGGATCACTTGCTTGGATGACACCAATTTCAGGATAGTGACCCCAAGGAGGATGGAAAGCAAAATTCTTCACAAACCGAGGATGAATCATTTTATAGTTGAACCACTTGCGTACCCAGTGACGTCGAATCTTCTGTAGACGCCTTCTCTTTTCTGTTGCCGATTCTCCAGGAACAGTGTTGTAATTTTCATGGGAGATATACTGAGCTGAATTTGTGAATGGTTGCCTGCCATCTTTCCTTTTCTTCGGAGCATCTTCTTCTTGCTCATCTGCATTTTGTTCGAATCTCTTTCTTTTGCTGGTTGATGGGCCTATCGTTGGGCCCTTGGCATTTGGAGCCTTTGACTCATCTTCTGTACCCATTACTACCTCTTCATCATTGTCCATGCTTAGTGGTCGAGCTAAATCTTCAACAGAGTGCATAATCCTATGAATAAATATAGATTCGAGGGAAAATGGGGACAAGGTTACAAATGCTCACAATGAATATTTTTTCGAACAAAAACATTTTGAAGAAGAATTATATGCAGACTTTGAGAAATGTTTCAAATGAGGGAAATGTGTAGGACGAGCTACTAGGTCCATGAATATAATAGTGAGCATGCTAAGCATTCTATTCGTGCAAGACATATCACAAATCCTAGATCTGAAATTTTTCTGATGCGAGGATCAACTACAAACCACATCCACACAAGTTACCTAAGTAGTAAGATCTAAGATTGCGGTAAAATCAGAGAATAATAACCGCGGATGACCTCGAACGAGAAGGACAGATGCCCGAGTTCGAACTGCACGTACCCTAGCTCGGTGGCGTGCAACGGCTACAGCGGCACGGGGAAGAAGATGTCCCGAGTCGGCGAGGAAAGACTCCGGTGACCACTTTCCGGCAGATAAGCGGCGAAGGGGTTGTCGGCGTCAAGCTCGAGGTGGAGCGCTGCGGTGAGGCTTTTGGAGGAGACAATAGTGAGGAGAAAGAGAAGAGAACTGGAAGAGGGGACGATGCGGTTTTTATATGCGAATGGAAATAACCGCACTCGGTGAATCTGATCGAACATACACTATCTGGAGACTATTGCGATTCAATGATTAGGATGGAGTGGCAGCTGATGGTTTGCACATGGCAACCATCATAAAGACCATGGTCCTGACTTGGGCGGGAAACCCCAAATTTTGGACAGCTTTCGCCAAAACAGATTAATGTTCGGACCGAATCTTAGTCGTGGTCAAGGACACCGGATAAACTTTCGTTCCAGATAAAATTGAGCATTTGTAACGGAATAACATAGATTGGAACAGAGGGAAAACATGGTCCTAGGCATTTCACTCAGTCATAAAAACACAAACACTCGAGCAAAGAGCTAAGAGAGAAATGCATTCGGACAAACACAAAACCTTTCGATCGAAGAGAAAATCATCGAAAGAAAATTTTGGTGGTGTGACCCACTATGTAAGAACTGTATGACCCTGAGCGTCGCACAATTATCGTGGCACCCGGTAAGTCTAGTACTTCGTTAATGTATTCACTCTCAGAAAGAAAAATTCACTTTGTCGAAATTTTCAACCTCTTAGAGTGTTATGCACCCATTCCTTCTATGATGTGGAAGTGTTAGCACGGGTGCCAAGTCCAGCTTACTACATGTTCGTGAAGTCTAGGATATTTAGCACACACCACAATGCACAGAATCTTTTCACACCGAGAGGCTTGGTGAAAATATCAGCGAGATTGTCTTCAGTCTTGACATGATTGATGACAATATCCTCTTGAGCAACATGATCGTGAATGAAATGGTGTCTAATGGCAATATGCTTCATGCGAGAATGCTGCACTAGATTATGTGCAGTTTTGATGGCACTCTCATTGTCACAATATAGAGGAATATTCTTGACCTTGATGCCATAATCCTTTAGAGTATGCTTCATCCATAGTAACGGAGTGCAACAAGCGCTAGCAACAATATATTTGGCTTCAGCCGTAGAAAGAGATACACAATTCTGCTTCCTTGAAGACCAGCAGACCAATGATCTAACGAGGAAATGGCATGTCCCCGAAGTAGATTTCCTATCAACCAAGTCACCAGGACAATCCGAGTCTGAATTTCCAACGAGATCAAGTTGTGCTCCCTTAGGATACCATAAACCTAAGGTGGGGGTGTGAGCCAATTATCTTAGAATGCGCTTGACCGCTTGGTGATGCGATTCCTTCGGTGCAGCTTGATAGCATGCACACATGCAAACACTCAACATAATGTCAGGTTTGGATGCACATAGGTAAAGAAGAGAACCAATCATCAAACGATAAGTTTTCTGATCGTAATCCTTACCATACACATCTAACCCCGCGGTGTGACCCGCCCAGGAGGGGCTGGGTTACACTGTTGGTGACTCCATAGAGAGAGAGAGAGCCTAAATAGTCCCAAGAAGAGAAGATACGAAGACTGGAGGCGGCTCACGAGGTGGGCCTGTTGAAGGCCCAAGACATGGCGATGGTGCTACAACCTAGAGATGTGAGTCGGCCGATGGCGGCTTGCCTAGCAAGGCAAGGCGACTTAGAACCCGAGTTGGACACGTTGTGTGATCTGGCTTGGACTCTTGTAAGCCTAGGGCCTTGACCTATGTATATAAAGACAAGACCCTGTGGCGGGTTAACTGAAGAAACAACCGATCGATAGCTAGGTCAAGCGATTTCGCTCCCTTGTAATCGATACTCAAGCAATACAACTCAAAGCAGGACGTAGGCTTTTACCTCGTTGTGAGGGGCCAAACCTGGGTAAACTCCTGTCTCTCATCCCATCCAACCCCTTCAAGCTAACCTACATTGCGATGGCTCCACGCTTAAGTCCTTTCACAAGGACATCTGCCGTGACAAAACCACGACAGTTGGCACCCATCATGGGGCCATCGCATAGTGGTTTCAAGTTCTTGAAGGGCACCATCCCAGGGATCGAGGGATACGCCATGGGCAGGATGACTAAGAGTCGCCGCAACAAGCTCTACATCGATGACGCTGGCTCGGGACCCGAGGCCGACTCAATCGAGTACGGGTATGGGTCCCCTTCGGCGGAATTCACGTCTTCATCAGTAAGATCGGCAAATTTGAGCCTGAGCCGAACATCTTCACCAACCTCATTGAGTCAGCTCAGCGTGTGCTACCAGCCCGGATTCCACTCGGCTGGAAGCATGTTTTCATTGGTTTCATGCAGAGCATGGAGAGGAAGGTTCCAAACCCGGAGGAGAGACGACCATCTACTTAGGTGATGAGTCCTCAACCGGAGAGATGGAATCGATCAATCAACTTCAAGACGGCAGGCTTGGGGGCTACTTCGATGGCAACAGTATTCCGGACCCCTATGAGCCACCATCTAGGGCTGCAATCTTCATGGCTGGCACAGGGCCGGCTCTCAATTCATCTACGGTAGCAGCTATGACATCCGGTTCAACTGTTGCTGCAACAGCGGGGGCTAGCAGCTCTGCTCAGCCGCCGGCTCAGGTTTTGTATGAACTCCTAGACACTCTGACAGCCCTATTAGCAACAAAGGTTACTGCGGCGAGTCAAGAACAACATAATGTGGAGGTTGCAAAGGTGCGAGATGAGGTGGCCAAGGCCCAGGAGGATCTCAATGCAGAAAACACTAGGATGGCAACGGAACGAGCTCTGATGGATGCCGAGTCGCGACGTATAAGGGTGGAAGCCTTTCGCCTGAGTCTGGATCAGGATGCGTCCAATGCTGTTCTTCAAAGAAGACATTAGTCCCACTTGCCTCCGTAGTATGAGGCGCAAAACCTTTTCAATACACCTGAGGCAGGGCCAAGTAAGCACCAGGTGCGACCCGGGCAGGTGAAGTCCAAGGGAGTGGGGCGGCAAATCAGCCTCGTTTGTCAGACCCGCCTTGGCATTTTTCTACACCATCTAGCCATTATTCTAACCAGGTAGATAACATGATAGCAACGGCAACATGACTGGTGGCTATTCCAATCAAGGGCAAGTCTCCGGTTGCGGTGGAGACCCAGAACACAATGGAGTTACTTCAAATAGCTATTGCACAACAGGCGGCATATTCATACAGTCGTGAGCGTGTTCATTGGACCCCTCGCCCAAGTCGAAGTTACAGCCGCCGGATTGAGTCGCCAGCGGTTTCCAATAGTGAGCGGCGTCGTAACCTGCCCCGTGATGATAACCCGCCTGTTATAATAACCTATTGGTCAATGCTCAGGCTATTGTGGATCAAGCTAGAGCTTGGTGCGAGGCAGAAGCAGCGGCTCAGCTGGGGCTTATCAGTAGCCTCCAATCAACCCTTCGGCCTCAGTCGAAGCTGGGACGATCTCTAGGACAGTTGGAGTGTCGTGTCTAGTATCGACTCTGCGTAATGAACGCCTGCCTAAGGATTTTAAGGGCCCTCGTAATGTGCCGAATTATACAATTGATCTCCCCTCTAAGGCCTGGTTTGAGAGTTATGAGCTAGCCATGGAGATGCTAGATGTTAATGATGTTGTATGTGCCAAGTACTTCACTATGGTGTTGGATGGGCCAGCTCATACATGGTTAAAAGGACTACCTCCTAATTCCATCAGTTCGTGGGCAGAGTTGAAAGCATGGTTTATTAATAATTTTTCACGGACGTGCAAGCAGTCTCTGATGATTATCGATCAGGATAATTGTGGGCAGCGTGGGGATGAGTCGGCCCACCATTGGGTCTGGCGGGTCTCGGCTGTTATCCACTCATCATATAACATTGCGGCAGGTCAAGCGGTTCTGGTTTTGGAGAAGAATTGTCACTTCACCCCTCTTAAGCAGAAGCTTGGGCGACTTAAACGTCATTGTAATGACATGGGTGAGCTTATGGCGGCTCTAATTAAGTATGCATACTCTGACAACTCCAAGGACCCTGGATCTGATGATGAGAAATCAAACAAGGGCAAGAAGAGTGGCAATGGTAATGGTCAGTAGCAGAATGTGGTAGGGCATAACGACAACAACTAGGGCAACGGTGGTAAGCGTAGACACCCCGATGATGGGTCAGATCTAGTGGCTAACACCAACACTGGGTATAAGGGCCAGCGCCATAATGGTAATGGTAAGCTGTTCTTTGGAGGAAAGAACTTCAATCTTGAGGCTATGTTCAATGAACCTTGCCTAAAGCACAGTCTACCTAATAAGCCGGCGAGTCATGCCTGGAAGGATTGTTTTATCATGTGAGAATACAAGAATTCCAATTTTAATTAGAATGACGGTAATAATAATGGGCCGTCCGCGGGTCAGGATCTGGTTCACAGGGGCCCAGCTTTGGTGGCGGCGGCTCAAATTTTGGTTATCAATGCCAAGGCAATCAGAGCGGTTATAACCAATAGTCTGGACAAGGCAACCAACAACAGGGTAATCAATTGGGGTATCAGAGTAATCCAAAGTAGCTCAATGGTGGACAGTACCATGTTTTCACCACAAGTCTTTGCAAACGACATCAGAAGGTTCATAAACATGCGGCCAATACTATTGAGCTGGCGGTGCCTCAATACTTGTGGTGGTCAGAATATCCAATCACATGGAGTCGAGAGGATCACCCGCCCCGGGTTGAGAATCCATGTCATCTGGCTTTGGTGGTAACCCCTCAAGTCGGGGGTTATAAATTCACTAAGGAGCTTATGGATGGTGGCAGCAGTATCAACATCTTGTATTATGACACCTTTCACCGGATGAGCTTAACTGACAAGGATCTTAAGCCGTCTTGTACAGTTTTACATGGTGTGGTGCCTGGTAAGTCAGCGTATCCTGTTGGAAAGATTGCCCTAGAAGTCGCCTTTGGTAATGACTATGACTACAGAGCGGAGACAATGTGGTTCGAAGTGGTCAAAATCAAGAGCCCATATCATGCCTTGTTTGGGCGGCCGGATTATGCCAAGTTTATGGCTCACCCTTGCTATGTTTATTTACAGCTTAAAATGCCAGGGTGAAAAGGCACAATCATAGTCCATGGTGATCGGAAAATCCCTTTGGAATGTGAGGAAGGAGATGCGGCCTATGCGGAGTCGGCCTGTGCCACAGAAGAGCTCAAGTTTTATAAGGACAATGTTGACCCGGCTGATATGACTCCTTTGAAGAAGCCCACTACTAAGCAAGACCCTCTGTTGAAGTTTAAGGCTGATGATACCAAGCAAGTTGATTTTTTCCCTGGTGACTCATCTCAACAGTTCACAGTGGGGGCTAATCTTTACCTAATAATTAAATGGCTATCGCTTCTTACCACCGTAATTTCGTCCGTTTTTCATCCGCCCGTCTGCCCCAATCTATTATTTTCTATCCGAGGTGGTATTAATCTTAGTCCGTCCTTCATGTTTGTCCCCCACATATCCCCGCATGGGTTGCAGTTTTTGATTTTCGTGCGTGGGCCGAGCTGGGCCAGTTGTGCACCTTTTGTTTCCGTTGATTTCCATTAGTCCCGCCTCGCACGTGAAAGAAAGGATCTGTTTGCTTATCAGTATTAATAAATAGTACCACATCGCTCCCTTTCATCCTATTCCACCAATTTATTAACGCCTATAATCTGAAGTCACTAAACCGCCTCAAGAATCAATATTGACTTGAAGGAAAAATAAGATTTGTGCCCTATGGAATTGGAAGGGAAAGCCGAAACGGAGCTACAAGGAGGACGAGATCATGGGGGGAAATTATACATAAATCAAGGGAAGAGATCGGATATAGAGATTGAAAGAATACGAAAATCGTACGTGGCACAAAGATTGAACAAAAATGGAGACGAGATCATGGGGGGAAGTTATACATAAATCAAGGGAAGATGTTGCCGGTGGCGAGATTGCGAGGTGAAGATGCCCATGGTTACGGAGAGGTGAGAAGAAACAGGGGAAGGGATAAGGTTCCATCGTGTCGTGCGTGTGAGGTCGAGGACACGCGTCATGCATGTGGGGCGGCTGATGCAGCGACATGTATTTTTTTCCTAATAATAATAATTCATTTGTTTTGGCTAAGGACATGTATTTTTTTCTCTTGTCATTCACAAGCATAGTAATGTAAGTAGTATGTGTGTTACAATTATAATTGTTAATGTCAAAATACCTCATAAACTGTTAGATTATTATTTAACAATTGTACATCAACAAGTGTGTCGAGATGGTCGAAATCTGCACGCATCAAACATACAATGTAATAAGTGATCAATATATAGTTTTGTTACCCGTTGCAATGCACGGGCCCTTTTCCTAGTATGGATCCTAAATAGGAAAGCGCGCTCATCGAATTCATCCATGAGAATCAGGACATGTTTGCATGGAAACCTTCTGACATGCCGGGTGTACCGAGAGAATTCATTGAGCACACTCTTAATGTGGATCCTATGTTTAAGCCGGTTAAACAGTTCCTTTGTCGTTTCATTGAAGAGCGATGTAAAGCTATTGGAGAAGATGTGGTCCGGCTCTTAGCGGCTAGGTTTATCATTGAAGTTTTTCACCCTGAGTGGTTGGCTAACCCCGTGCTTGTACTTAAGAAAAATGGCACATGGCGTATGTGTGTTGACTACACAGATCTCAACAAGGCTTGTCTAGCTGATCCGTTTGCTCTCCCCCATATAGACCAGATCATTGATGCGACGACGGATTGTGAAAGCTTATGTTTCCTGGATGCTTATTCTAGTTATCATCAAATCAAGATGGCAGTTAAAGACCAAGAGAAGACATATTTCATCACACCTTTCGGAGCTTTCTGCCATGTTTCTATGCCTTTTGGGATCAAGAGTGCCCAGGCGACTTATCAGTGTTGTGTTCAAAGTTCTTTGCATAGTCAGATTGGACGCAACGTTCATGCTTATGTGGATGACATTGTGGTCAAGTCCAGCCAAGTGTGTTTTTGGTGTGCCCGCAGGTAAACTCTTGGGATTTCTAGTTTCAGAGAGAGGCATCGAAGCTAACCTGGAGAAGATCAAGGCCATCACCTCGCTTGCTCAGCCGGCATGTGTCAATGACATCCAGCGTCTGGCGGGTCGTATTGCGGCATTGAGCTGGTTCATAAGTCGCCTGGGAGAGAAGGCAATCTCTTTATACTAGATGATGAAGAAGACAAATCACTTTGTTTGGAGTGATGCTGCCGATGAGGCATTTGAGGCGCTCAAGAAACAGCTAGCTGAGCCGCCCGTCCTTGCTGCTCCTATTGAGAAAGAGCCCCTGCTCCTATATGTGGTGGCTAATAGTAAGGCTGTCATTGTGGCAATAGTTTTGGAGCCTAAGGAGGCGGGTAAAGAGTACCCCGTTCAGCGGCCAGATTATTATGTAAATGAGGTGTTGATTGAGTCCAAGCAAAGATACCCACATTGACAGAAATTGGTGTATGGGGTGTTCATGGCGACTCGCAAGTTGAAACATTATTTTCTTACTCATCCTATTACTGTGGTCAGTTCTGCTCCTTTAGGAGATATTATTTAGAAAAGAGAGGCTACAGGACAAGTTGCTAAGTGGGCAATTAAACTCGGACCTCATGGTTTAAAGGTACCAAGAATAGCCATCAAGTCTCAGGCTTTAGGGGATTTCATAAATGACTGGATAGAGTTGCAGACACCTGAGGAGAAACCTGACAACACATATTGGACAATCCACTTTGATGGATCCAGGAAGTTGGAGGGCTCAGGGGCTGGAGTTATTTTGACTTCCCCATGAGGTGACAAATTTTGCTATGTTTTAAGGCTAATGTTTCCTTGTACTAACAATGCAGCTGAATATGAGGCTTTACTCCATGGCCTTCGTATGGCCACGAGATGAATTTAAGCCAGGTCAGGTGTCTGGGTGACTCAAACCTTGTGGCTCAGCAAGTATCAGGCACGTGGGACTCTAAAGACCCGCTCATGGCGGCTTATCGCCGGGTGGTTGACAATATTGCTGGTCACTTCAAGGGTTATCAGGTGGATCATCTTGATTGACGAAAGAACGAGACGGCTGATGCCTTAAGCCGGCTTGGGTCTCAACGTAAGCCGGTGCCTCCCAATGTGTTCCTTGATGTATTACACAAACCTTCGATCAAGTTACCATCTGAGGAGGATCTTGCTGTCCCCCGGAGGCATAACTAGTGGCGTCTCTCCATGCTATTCCTGATTGGACACTCCCTTACTTGGCTTATATGACCCAGGGTGAGTTACCAGAGGATGAAATTTTGGCAAGACAGATCACCAGGAGGTCTAAGTCTATGACTATCGTCCATGGCGAGTTACACCGACGCAGTGTGGTGGGTGTGTTCCAACGATGTGTTTCTCCCGAAGAGGGTCATGATATTTTAAAAGAGATTCATGAAGGCGATTGTGGTCATCATGCCGGCTCTAAGTCTTTAGTGGCTAAGGCTTTTCGTCATGGGTTTTATTGGTTGATGGCTCATGCTGATGCAGAAGACATTGTTAGCAAGTGCAATCGGTGTCAGAAATTTGCAAGACAGGCTCATGTGCCGGCTCAAGAGTTGTGGATGATTCCAATAACTTGGACGTTTGCAGTCTGGGGGCTTGATATGGTTGGACCATTTAAGAGGTCTAAGGATAAGAAGACCCATCTTTTGGTGGTGGTTGAGAAGTTTACCAAGTGGGTTGAGGCCAAACCAGTTAGCAAGTGTGATGCAGCGACTGCAGTTCAGTTTGCTAAAAACTGATCTTCCACTTTGGTTATCCTCATAGTATCATTACTGAAAATAGCACTAATCTGTCTAAGGGTGCTATGAAGGAGTTCTGTCAAAGAGAGCATATCCGTCTTGATGTTTCTTCCATGGCTCATCCATAGTCTAATGGTCAAGAAAAAAGGGCTAACCAAGAAATTTTGAGAGGCATCAAGCCCCGGCTTATGGTTCCTTTGGAGCGAACGTCGGGTTGTTGGGTGGAGGAGTTGCCTTTAGTGCTTTGGAGTATTAATACCACCCCCAACAGATCAACAGGTTATACGCCTTTCTTCATGGTCTATGGTGCGGAGGCGGTTCTCCCAAGTGATATCCGTCATGACTCGCCTAGAGTGGTGGCTTATGTTGAAGCTGATAATGAGACGACACGTTAGAACGCACTCGATGCTTTGGATCAAGAGAGGGACCTTGCGGCGGCTCGTTCGGCAATATACCAGCAAGACCTGCACTGCTATCATAGCCGCCGGGTCAAGACTCAGGCGTTTCAAGAGGGTGATTTGGTGCTCCGGCTGATCCAAGATCAGACAGATATGCATAAACTATCCCCACCTTGGGAAGGACCTTTTGTGGTCAGTAAGAATCTCAACAATGGCTCGTATTATCTCATTGATATACGTGAGCACAAAAAGTCACATGCCTATGAGCGGGAGACCAACAGGCCATGTAACATTGCTCATCTTTGGCCTTACTATACTTGAGACACCGGCTCTCCCCATTGTACATACATTTGTCGATGTATATACCTTTTTATGATCAATATAGTAAAGCTGTCATCCCTGAAGTTCGGGGCCTCTGTCATTTCATTTCTGTGCATTTGAGCATTTATTGTTTGATCATAAGGTTATTTGGGGGCTTCCAATCCACCGGGTTTAGCTTTCATACCCTCTTGACCGGCATGAAACACCACTTTATGGGTTACACCTGCCTGTTTGCAACTTGCTACTCCGCCAGGTGACCCGCCGAACTCTTGGCAAGTCAATCTTTCCAAAGACCCTAAACTTGTCAAGGTTAAAATGACGGATTTGTGTCACATGAGAGTCGGCTTACAGTGATCTAAGATAAACCACGTGCGTCTTGGAAAGCAAATACGATGGATGTGAACCAACTTTTTTTCATTTGAATTTTGAAGTCTCGCTTACCAATGTTTGAGATTAGCATGTTTTTTCTGTTTTGATGCTTTATGCTCTCAAACTTTTTGCTTTTTTGCAAATTTTGGCTATCGGCCGGGTCGTGAGGATCCGAATTATGTAGCTCATGTTTGAGTATTTTGGGTTGTCACCCGCCCTAGATTTAGACTTTAAGTTGCCAGCATGTTTTGGCTTGAATAGCTGTGGTTATGGCTTGTTTAGTAGTCGTCTAAGGCTACAAATCTTTGGGTTGTCACCCACCCTGGCTTTTGACTCTAAGTCGCTAGTATGTTTTGGCTTGAACAGCTGTGGTTATGATTTGTTTTGTAGTCATTTAAGGCTACAAATTTTTGGGTTGTCACCCGACCTGGTCTTTTCGACTTTCTAAGTCACCATCGCATTTGTTGATTGGTCTTTTGCAAAGTATACAAGATCTCAGGTGAAGAACAGAGTCACTAAATGACTCATATATATGATCAATTCAAGCATAAAACAAAGTTTACCCGTCGAATCAAAAGTAGGGGATAAAAGCATACACGAAGGCATGGCAAGACAGTTGATTGTTTTCCACGACAGCTATTACCACTACTGCAGGATGGTCCAAACGCGACACTACGATCAGAGACCCTTCGACGAAACTGTGTGCGATGCCATAATCGCAAACGGTGTTTTTAAAAGAATCGTCAAAAAAGGTGCAAAACATTTGCGATGGCGGGGCTATCAAACACGGTTCAGATTTTAGTTGCGTGTGCGATAAAGGGCATATGGTTCAGCTCAATGAACTATTTGCGATGAGGCAGAACAAAAGAAACGGGCAGCCTGATGAAGGCATGTGCGATATAGAGCATATGGTTCACTCGGATGAACTATTTGTGATTAGGCAACACAAAAGAAACGGTCATCCAGATCAAGGTGTGTGTGATACGCGGCAAACAGGTCCGTAATCAGAAATGTGTGCGAAGACCAATAATAACACAGAAGATTGCTGCTAATAAGCCGTGTGAATTGCTCTGTCCACAGTAGAATAATATATATATATATATATATATAACTAAAATAAACATCCAATTACTTAAGTGACTATACAGATCATTCGCACACACCTCAATAAACAATTGCATGCATTTTAAAGTAGGAGAAACGATCGTCTAGTCATCTACTTCTTGTGACGCTCCCACCACTGCTATGTGGCTCGATCCCTCGTCTGGGTCAGGAAGAAGACGGTTCCTCATGTCAACGATCCGCTTGTACATCTCGTAGCTTGTGTACGTTCCCATGGCCGCGTACTTGACATGTTGTTCATCTAGTCTCTCATGCCAGACACTGTGCCAGGCGTTCTTGTCCTTATTGATCTCTTCCTTCATCTTCGCGTAGTAGGGGTCGACGATGGCCGAGGCGAGGTCAACCAGGGAGTTCAGTTTGTTTTTGTCGCTGCCCCAGACCTTGTAGTGGTGCTGGATGTTGACAAGATTCAGGCATTTCAAGTCCGAAACCTTGAGTGCTTTTAGATCGTTGGTGGTGTACATCATAGCGAAACTGTAGTCGGAGCTGTTGATAAACCTGGAGAAACACTCGCAAGGCCTTGTGGCAAGGTGGCAAGGATTATCAAGTGTATTGCGACACTTCTCGTCGAGGACATGGAGCAGTGCTTATGCATGAGGGAAGAGTTGTTTCATATGCCTTGCAAGAGCTTAAACCCCATGAGTTGAATTATGCTACACACGATTTGGAGTTAGCAGCCATAGTGCATGCGTTGAAGACATGGAGACATTTTCTTATCGAAAACAATTGTGAGGTATTGATGTCTACTACACAGCCTTCTTCTTGTAGACGTTGTTGGGCCTCCAAGTGCAGAGGTTTGTAGGACAATAGCAAATTTCCCTCAAGTGGATGACCTAACGTTTATCAATCCGTGGGAGGCGTAGGATGAAGATGGTCTCTCTCAAACAACCCTGCAACCAAATAACAAAGATTCTCTTGTGTCCCCAACACACCCAATACAATGGTAAATTGTATAGGTGCACTAGTTCGGCGAAGAGATGGTGATACAAGTGCAATATGGATAGTATATATATAGGTTTTTGTAATCTGAAAATATAAAAACAGCAAGGTAACTAATGATAAAAGTGAGCATAAACGGTATTGCAATGGTAGGAAACAAGGCCTAGGATTCATACTTTCACTACTGCAAGTTCTGTCAACAATAATAACATAGATAGATCATATAACAATCCCTCAACATGCAACAAAGAGTCAGTCCAAAGCCACTAATAGCGGAGAACAAACAAAGAGATTATGGTAGGGTACGAAACCACCTCAAAGTTATTCTTTCGTATCAATCTATTCAAGAGTTCGTACTAGAATAACACCTTAAGACACAAATCAACCAAAACCCTAATGTCACCTAGATACTCCATTGTCACCTCAAGTATCCCTGGGCATGATTATACAATATGCATCACACAATCTCAGATTCATCTATTCAACCAACACAAAAGTACTTCAAAGAGTGACCCAAAGTTTCTACCGGAAGTTTAAGACGAAAACGTGTGCCAACCCCTATGCATAGGTTCATGGGCGGAACCCGCAAGTTGATCACCAAAACATACATCAAGTGGCATGTGATATCCTGTTGTCACCACAGATAAGCACGGCAAGACATACATCAAGTGTTCTCAAGTCCTTAAAGACTCAATCCGACAAGATAACTTCAAAGAGAAAACTCATTTCATTACAAGAGAGTAGAGGGGGAGAAACATCATAAGATCCAACTATAAGAGCAAAGCTCGTGATACATCAAGATCGTGCCATAGAGAGAACACGAGAGAGAGAGAGAGAGAGAGAGAGAGAGAGAGAGAGAGATCAAACACATAGCTACTGGTACATACCCTCAGCCCCGAGGGTGAACTACTCCCTCCTCGTCATGGAGAGCGCTGGGATGATGAAGATGGCCACTGGTGATGGGTTCCCCCTCCGGCAGGGTGCCGGAATGGGCTCCCGAGAGGTTTTTGGTGGCTACAGAGGCTTGCGGCGGCGGAACTCCCGATCTATCTTCGTCTTCGATGTTTTTAGGGTATATGGGAATATATAGGCGAAAGAAGTCGATCGGGGGAGCCTCAAGGGGCCCACGAGAGTGGAGGGCACGCCCAGGGGGGTGGGTGCCCCCCTATCTCGTGGCCTCCTCGAAGCTTCCTTTACTTCAACTCCAAGTCTCCTAGGTCACGTTCGTTCCAAAAATCACGCTGCCGAAGGTTTCATTCTGTTTGGACTCTGTTTGATATTCCTTTTCTTCGAAATACTGAAACAGGCAATAAAACAGCAATATGGGTTGGGCCTCCGGTTAGTAGGTTAGTCCCAAAAGTTTCGATGATGCTCACTTGAAAGACAAGAATTGAAGCACAAAGAGAGCATCATATAGCACGTGACAAACACATCTAAGTCTAACATACTTCCTATGAATAGGCATTCTATAAGCAAACAAATTATCAAGACAAGCAAAAACTAGCATATGCATGGAAGAAGAAAGAAACAATAGCAATCTCAACATGACGAGAGGTAATTTAGTAACATGAAAATTTCTACAACCATATTTTCCTCTCTCATAATAATTGCATGTAGGATCATATTCAAATTCAACAATATAGCTATCACATAAAATTTTCTCTACATGATCCACATGTATGCAAAGTTGACACTCTTCCAAAATAGTGGGAATATCATTAACTAAAGTAAAGACCTCTCCAAACCTACTTTTATCAAAAATTTCATAAGATTGAACATTATCCAAATATGTGGATCTAAAGTTGACACTCTTCCATACCCACTTTCAGTATTATTGCAAACATTATTATCAATCACATATTGATCATGGGGAGTAAGTAAATTTTCAAGATCGTAAGAAGAATCACCCCAATCATGATCATTGCACCAAGTAGTGGACATAGCAAAACTAGCATCCCCAAGCTTAGGGTTCTGCATATCATTAACACAATTGACATTAATAGAATTTATAATAACATCATCGCAATCATGCTTTTCATCGAAGGAACTATCAAGTATGGGTGCAATAGCAGCGATCTCATGTTTAACATAAGGAACTATAGCAAATTCAGCTTCATAAATATTGGCGTCATGGCCACAAGAATAGCAAGCATCATGTTTATCAAGGGATATTTCAATCAAATCATCAGAATCATAATTATCTATAAATTCATGCATATCATTATTTTCTTCCAAAGTAACGGTCATTCTTTCAATAAATTCTTTGACATAGACATTATGAGCATAGTTTTAATAGCAATATTTAAGTATGTCAAAATTTTCAGATTCGTAGAGAGTAATATCATACTTTTCAATCAAAGAAGCAACTTCATAAGCACCCTTAAAAGCAACAAATTCTTCAATTTGTTTGATATCGTAGTAACTATAAACACCCTTTGCATAAGAAGATAAGATTTCATTATCATTAAACTCACATAGGTAGGGGAGGTGTTTTTTAGGGTTCTTAGAGCAACAAATAAAATCATAAATTTCACAAAGATTCCAAGCATAACACATCAATCTGTTTATTTGATCCCATAAGAGTCTCCCTTTTTTTAGACAAACGGTGACGCACAAAATGAGCATGCTCATCTAAAGATTTCCCATCAACTAGGCTAGTTGGGGTTTCACCACGAGCGCATAAGGATCAAAGATGATCCAAGTAGAACACTTTAAGTGGATCCATATCAATAGATTTTTGCAAGCAAAGATGCAAGCAAATAGAAGGCACATGCGAACACAAACAAAGATACATACGGGAAGAAGGCGAAGAAAAGGCAAAGGTTTTTGAAATTTGTTTTAGAAGTGGGGGAGAGGAAAACGAGAGGCGAATGGCAAATAATGTAATGCGAGGGAGAAGAGTTTGTGATGGGTACTTGGTATGTCTTGACTTGGCGTAGATCTCCCCGGCAATGGCGCCAGAAATTGCTAGTTGACGGAGATCAAATCTTGACTTGACTTGGTGTAAACCTCCCCGGCAACGGCACCAGAAATCCTTCTTGCTACCTCCTGAGCATGCGTTGGTTTTCACTTGAAGAGGAAAGGGTGATGCAACAAAGTAGCATAAGTATTTCCCTCAGTTTATGATAACCAAGGTATAAATCCAGTAGGAGACTACACGAAAATCGCCTAGTACCTGCACAAACAATCAAGAACCTTGCAACCAACGCGATAAAGGGGTTGTAAATCCCTTCACGGTCACTTGCAAAAGTGAGATCTGATAAAGATAATAAGATAAATATTTTTGGTATTTTTGTTGTATAGATTGGAAGGTAAAGATTGCAAAATAAATAGTAAACTAGAATTATAGATTGGAAACTTATATGATGTAAAGTAGACCCGGGGGCCATAGGTTTCACTATTGACTTCTCTCATGATAGCAAAAATTACGGTGGGTGAACAAATTACTGCCGAGCAATTGATAGAAAAGTGAATAGTTATGAGAATATCTAGGCTTGATCATGAACATAGGCATCACGTCCGTGTCAAGTAGAACGAAACGATTCTGCATCTACTACTATTACTCCACACATCGACCGCTATCCAGCATGCATCTAGAGTATTAAGTTCATAAGAACATAGTAACACATTAGGCAAGATGAAATGATGTAGAGGGATAAACTCAAGCAATATGATATAAACCCCATCTTTTTATCCTCGATGGAAACAATACAATACGTGTCATTTCCCTTTCTGTCACTGGGATCGAGCACCGCAAGATTGAACCCAACGCTAGGCACTTCTCCCATTGCAAGAAAGATCAATCTAGTAGGCCAAACCAAACTGATAATTCGAAGAGACTTGCAAAGATATTAAATCATGCAAATAAGAATTCAGAGAAGAATCAAATATTGTTCATAGATAACCTTGATCTTAAACCCACAATTCATCGGATCTCGACAAACACACCGCAAAAACAATTACATCGAATAGATCTACAAGAAGATCGAGGAGAACTTTGTATTGAGATCCAAAGAGAGAGAAGAAGCCATCTACTTAATAACTATGGACCCGAAGATCTGTGGTAAACTACTCACACGTCATCGGAGAGGCTATGGTGTTGATGTAGAGGCCCTCTATGATCGAATCCCCCTCCGGCAGAGCGCCGGAAAAGGCCCCAAGATGGGATCTCACGGGTACAGAAGGTTGCGGCGGCGGAAAAGTGGTTTTGTGGCTCCCTTGGATGTTTTCAGGGTATAAGAGTATATATAGGCGAAAGAAGTAGGTAGGTGGAGCGGCGAGGGGCCCAGGAGGGTGGGGGCATGCCTACCCCCTGGGAGCGCCCTCCTGCCTCATGGCTTCCTCGCTGCTTCCTTGACATCCACTCCAAGTCTCCTGGATTGTGATTGTTCCAAAAAAGAACATCGCGAAAGTTTCATTCCGTTTGGACTCCATTTGATATTCCTTTTTTGCGAAACACTGAAATAGGCAAAAAAAACAGCAATTTGCATTGGGCCTTCGGTTAATAGGTTAGTCCCACAAATAATATAAAAGAGCATATTAAAGCCCATTAAAGATCCAAAACAGATAATATAATAGCATGGAACAATAAAAATTTATAGATACATTGGAGACGTATCAAGCAACGATACATACATGTCGGTTCCCCTTCCGTCACTGGGATCAAGCACTATAAGATCGAACCCACTACAAAGCACCTCTTCCCAATGCAAGATAAATAGATAAAGTTGGCCAAACAAAACCCAAATATGGTAGAAGAAATACGAGGCTATAAGCAATCATGCATATAAGAGATCAAAGAAACTCAAATAACTTTCATGGATATAAAAAGATAGATCTGATCATAAACTCAAAGTTCATCGATCCCAACAAACACACAACAAAAGAGTTACATCATATGGATCTCCAAGAAACCATTGTATAGAGAATTCAGCGAGAGACAGGAAGCCATCTAGCTACTAACTACGGGCTGGAGGTCTACAAAGAACTACTCACGCATCATCGGAGAGGCACCAATGGAGGTGGTGAACCCCATCCGAGATTATGTCTAGATTGGATCTGGTGGTTCTGGACCCTGTGGTGGCTTGATGAATATTTCGTTGACTCCCCTAGGGTTTCTGGAATATTGGGGTATTTATAGAGCAAAGAGGCAGTCTGGGGGCACCCGAGGTGGGCACAATCGACCAGGGTGCGCCTGGGCCTCCTGGCGCACCCTGGTGGGTTGTGCCCCCCCCTCGGGGCATGCCCCAGGCGCAGCCAGGGCCCATTACATTCCTTCTTGTCCAAAAAAATTCTCCGTGGAGTTTCGTTGCATTTGGACTCCGTCTGATATTGATTTCCTGCGATGTAAAAACATGCAGAAAACAACAATTGGCACTTGGCACTATGTCAATAGGTTAGTACCAAAAAATGATATAAAATGATTATAAAACATCCAAGATTGATAATATAACAACATGGAACAATAAAAAATTATAGATACGTTGGAGACGTATCAAGATGTTAAAGTGGCAGCTATTTGTTTCAAAATGCCTTTGTTGGCTATTATTCGAGTCCGCCTTCTCTCAAAATGGACATGAAAAATACCACAACATGTCGGGTGCCATTCCATGATAGCATGCCAAGTTTCATGAATTTCAGACGAATTTTCGATTTACTAAAATTTAAAAACAAAGTATCTCAACATTTTGTCGGCAATCAACAGCGCCCTGGTGTTTGAAATTCATTCCCATTTCTTGCATGGGACCTAAGCATGCACCCAAGGACACATATTTGATTTTTCAACCAATTTATATGCACTGGAGCATTTGCATGTTGTTCAAATTTTAAATATGCACATAAAATGACAAGAAAACCCAGTTAATGTATAAAAATGACCAAACGAACCCCGAAAAATTCCAAAAATTTAACACAACACTCCTGTTGTTCTACGTTGACACTAGAAATTTTTTGAAAGCAATAAGAGGCAACGGATATCATTTCGTCCTCAAAGGTGGCACATTCCCTACAGAAACCATCATGCTTGTTGTGAGAAGCTCTAGTTTGTGACAAGCTTATACCCAAACCTGCCCCAAATGGGACAAAAAAATTACCATGGCATGTTGATGCCACTCCATGATAGCATGCAAAGTTTCATGAATTTCAGACGAGTTTTAGATTTACTAGAATTTAAAACCAGGTATCTCAATGTTTGCGGCTGAGTGACGGTGGCAGGGTGTTTGACATTCATTCTCATTTCTTGCATGGGACCTAAGCATGCACCCACGGACACATATTTGATTTTTTTTCAACCAATTTATATGCACTAGAGCATGTGCATGATGTTCAAATTTGAGTTATGCACATAAAATGCCTAGAAAACCTAGTTAAAGTATAAGAATGTCCAAACAAACCTCAAAAAATTCCAAAATTTAACACAACACTCCTGTTGTTCTATGTTGACACTAGAAAAAATTTGTAAGCAATAAGAGGCAACGGATATCGTTTCGTCCCCAAATGTGGGAAGTTCCCTACCAAAACCATCATGCTTGTTGTGAGAAGCTCTGGTTTGTGAGAAGCTTTTACCCAAACCTGCCCCAAATGGGACAAAAAGTTTACCACGGCAAGTTGATGCCGCTCCTTGATAGCATGCCAAGTTTCATGAATTTCAGACGAGTTTTGGATTTACTAGAATTTAAAAACCAGGTATCTCAATGTTTGCAGCCGAGTGATGGTGGCAGGGTGTTTGACATTCATATCCATTTCTTGCATGGGACCTAAGCTTGCAACCAAGGACACATATTTGATTTTTCAACCAATTTATATGCACTGGAGCATGTGCATGTAGTTCAAATTTGAATTATGTACATAAAATGCCTAGAAAACCCAGTTAATGTATAAAAATGTCCAAATGAACCCCGAAACATTCCAATATTTAACACAACACTCGTGTTGTTCTATGTTGACACAAGAAAAATTTGAAAGCAATAAGAGGCAACAGATATCATTTCGTCCCCAAAGGTGGCACGTTCCCTACCGAAACCATCATGCTTGTTGTGAGAAGCTCTGGTTTGTGAGAAGCTTATACCCAAACCTACCCCAAATGGGACAAAAATTTTACCACGACATGTTGATGCCACTCCATGATATCATGCCAAGTTTCATGAATTTTAGACAAGTTTTGGATTTACTAGAATTTAAAAACCAGGTATCTCAATGTTTGTGGCCGAGTGATGGTGGCAGGGTGTTTGACATTCATTCCCATATCTTGCATGGGACCTAAGCATGCACCCAAGGACACAGATTTGATTTTCCAACCAATTTTTATGCACTGGAGCATGTGCATGAAGTTCAAATTTGAATTATGCAAATAAAATGCCTAGAAAACCCAGTTGATGTATAAAAATGTCCAAACGAACCCCAAAAAATTCCAAAATTTAACACAACACTCCTGTTGTTCTATGTTGACACTAGAAGATTTTTGAAAGCAATAAGAGGCAACGGATACCGTTTTGTCCCCAAAGGTGGCACGTTTCCTACCTAAACCATCACGTTGTTATGAGAACCTCTGGTTTGTGAGAAGCTTATACCCAAACCTGCCCCAAATGGGACAAAAAATTTACCACGGCATGTTGATGCCGCTCCATGATAGCATGCCAGGTTACATGAATTTCAGACGAGTTTTGGATTTACTAGAACTTAAAAACTAGGTATCTCAATGTTTGCGGCCAAGTGACAGTGGTAGGGTGTTTGACATTCATTCCCATATCTTGCATGGGACCTAAGCATGCACCCAAGGACACACATTTGATTTTTCCAACCAATTTATATGCACTGGAGCATGTGCATGGAGTTCAAATTTGAATTATGCACATAAAATGCCTAGAAAACCCAGTTAATGTATAAAAATGTCCAAACGAACCCCGAAAAATTCCAAAATTTAACACAACACTCCTGTTGTTCTATGTTGATACTAGAAATTTCTTAAAAGCAATAAGAGGCAACAGATATCTTTTCGTGCCCAAAGGTGGCATGTTCCCTTCGGAAACCATCACGATTGTTGTGAGAAGCTCTGGTTTTTGAGAAGCTTATACCCAAACCTGCCCCAAATGGGACAAAAAATTGATCATGGCATGTTGATGCCGCTCCATGATAGCATGCCAAGTTTCTTGAATTTCATACGAGTTTTGGATTTACTAGAATTTAAAAACCAGGTATCTCAATGTTTGCAGCCGAGTGACGGTGGCAGGGTGTTTGACATTCATTCCCATTTCTTGCATGGGACCTAAGCATGCAACCAAGGACACAAATTTGATTTTTCAACCAATTTATATGCAGTGGAGCATGTGCATGTAGTTCAAATTTGAATTATGCACATAAAAGGCCTAGAAAACCCAGTTGATGTATAAAAATGTCCGAACAAACCCCGAAAAAATCCAAAATTTAATCCAACACTCCTGTTGTTCTATGTTGACACTAGAAAAAATTTGAAAGCAATAAGAGGCAATGGATATCGTTTTGTCCCCAAAGGTGGCACGTTCCCTACCAAAACCATCACGCTTGTTGCGAGAAGCTCTGATTTGTGAGAAGCTTATACCCAAACCTGTCCCAAATGGGACAAAAAATTTACAACGGCATGTTGATGCTGCTCCATGATAGCATGCCAAGTTTCTTGAACTTCAGACGAGTTTTGGATTTACTAGAATTTATAAACCAGGTATCTCAATGTTTGCGGCCGAGTGACGGTGGCAGTGTGTTTGCCACTCATTCCCATTTCTTGCATGGGACCTAAGCATGCAACCAAGGACACAAATTTGACTTTTCAACCAATTTATATGCACTGGAGCATGTGCATGTAGTTCAAAGCCTAGAAAACCAAGCTAATGTATAAAAATGTCCAAACTATTCCCGAAAAATTCCAAAATTTAACACAACACTCCTGTTGTTCTATGTTGATATTGTATCCAGGTGTGCTGTAGGCTCCTTTGTGTACCCAAATTGTGTAATGACATGGATGACCACTGTAACCAGGGAAATGCGAACCAAAATTTTTGACATTCAAACTCATCTCACACGGGTTAAGCTATTTGAATTGTTTGTGATGTTCACATATCGTACACAGTTCTTAATAAGGGACCGTGTCTAATGACACTTTGCGCGCCAGTTTTTTCGTTGAAGCGATTCCAAATTTTCGGCTTCCGCGGAAATCTACCTCGCCTCCCCTCCCCCTTACCAAAAGCCACATTTCCCCTGTTTCCGCCTTCCTGTCCAACTTGAAACCTTCACTCCTTGCTTGCATCACCGCCTCCTCGCCGGCGACCCTCTTCACGCTGCTCGGCCTCGTATATCCAGGCAGGTAATCCACACCCGACCCCCATCCTCCTCCTCCTTCCACATCGCACAAGCCCTGACCGCCGGCGCGACACCTTCTACCCAAATCACTGACCCCTCCACCAAATAAGTGCCGCCCTAAGCCATGGTGCATGCAGTATAGCCAAGATCTCAAGGAGCATTTGACAGAGAAGCAAATCACGGCCGCACGCGCGAATGAGGTTGTGATGGCTGCCATTCGTGTCGACCCCCAGATCTTGGAGGAAGACCTCACCGTCGAGGCCACCGTTGACACCTCGCGCACTAACGCCGCGACGCGGTTGGCTGCTTTAAATGATAGTTCGTGGTGTTTTATCAAGGCCACCCTCGGTGCCTTTGACGAAGACTATGAGGTGTTTTCTCAGCATGCACATGCTTACCTCAACTCGAGAGCCAGCAGGTTGGTGCCCAAAGCCGCTCAGGCAACTCACCACTATGACGAGGGCACCCACGATGCGGAGGCCTCGCCCTCTTCCATGTCCAAGGAGCCAATCGTCATCAATATCTCTAACAATGAGGAGTAGCTTGTCTTATTAGCTCACTATAAGGACCCATGTTCAATTTGCTAGCTACTACCTTTCCTTAACAAATTCTAGTGAATTGTGCTATCTACTTTTACCATGAAATCTGTTGCCCTAGTGTATATGTTCTATATGTCGTGCAGTGTGGTACTCACTTATTAACTGTTTGGTTAATTAGTTGTCGTCTTCAGTTAACTGTTTGGTTCAATTATGCAAATGTGATGTTCAATTCTTCAGGCTGCAATTTTGTATTGTCTTCCATGTGAGAAATAAATCGAATTTATCTTTACAAAATACATGAGAAACGAATACAATTGCTACATTTCCAAGTTGTCAAGCATGCTTGGTTTGGTTATACATTATGCAATGTGGTGCTCAGTTAACGGTTGGTTCATTTGCTGTGGTGTTTAGTTAACAGTTTGGTTCAATTCTGCAATGTGATGTCCAATAGTTGTGGGTGCATTCTGTTATTGTATACCATGTGAGAAGTAAATCAAATTTGGTTGTACTAAATACATGAGAAACAAATACAATTGCTATATTTCCAAGTTGTTAAGCATGCTTGGTTTGATTAACTATCTGATCCTCTATTAGGAGTATGTTATATTGTGTAATGTGGTGCTCAGTTAACGTTTGGTTCATTTGTTGTGGTGTTTAGTTAACTGTTTGGTTCAATTCTGCAATGCAATGTTCAATTGTTGTGGGTGCATTCTGTTATTGTATACCATGTGAGGAATAAATTGAATTTGGCTGTACTAAGTACATGAGAAACAAATACAATTGCTATATTTCCAAGTTGTTAAGCATGCTTGGTTTGGTTAACTATCTGATCTTGTATTAGGAGTATGTTATATTGTGCAATGTGGTGCTCAGTTAATGTTTGGTTCATTTGTTATGGTGTTTAGTTAACTGCTTGGTTCAATTCTCCAATATGATGTCCAATTGTCGTGGGTAGAATTTTTTATTATTGTGCATGTGAGGAATAAATCGAATTTGGCTGCACTTAATACATGAGAAACATATACAAGTGCTATATTTCCTAGTTCTTAATCATGCTTGGTTTTGATAAATGGGTTTTCTATGTGGCTTGAAGTAATCCAATGAATCTGCAATGTGCTTATTTTTCATCAACATATTTTACTGATAGCATGCGTACCCTTATTTAACCTGATGACTAACTACCTTATATGTGTTGCAGGGAAACAATGGGAAGCACTGAGGTTTACAATCGAGGTTAGCATGTGCATGGTCCGTTGTCTAATAGCACATTATTGTGCAACTGCAGGAACCATTCTAATATTTAGGTTTTTAACAATTTGGTCTTGCACATGTAGGTCATGCTGTCAAAGGTTTTGACCCACTGTTCGACCCTTTTTGCATATGGGGAAATGAGTTGTCCATGACTATCAATCAAGTCAAGAAACTCAGAAAGATTGTTAGGATAAAGAAATTAGCGACAAGAAACAACAAGATCTTTGTCTGCACAATGAAGAAGACATCAGCTAACTACAAGATGGTACTAACTATTATACCTTGCCTTTTTTCAATCCTTTGCCCCATTTCCAATATACAGAAGATATTTATGCACATCCTTGTTTTTAGGCCTTTCCAAAGCAGTTCACTGATAATATGGAGGGAGGACTAGTATAGCAGCAGTTCACCTCTCAAACCACCTCTATGGTGAGGAGGCGAGGAAGGTTTTCATACAACACCCACGGTTCAATATTGAAGTGTTCCTGAAGAGGACGAAGGATGGACGGTCAATCATCCACAGGCACTGGCCTAAAGTTGCAAAGACCTTGAACATGAACGAAGGCTCAATATTGCCTTCCGCTTCAGCAGTTTTCCAGATGAGATGCATCTTTCTATGTACCGTCTATGGTGCTAATTTTGAAAGGTTCTAGATGTTGCATGTGAAACTTGGTGCTGGTGCAGTTGTGTAATGGGGTAGCTGAGTGCTGAAGCTATATCATGTTGTTCTCTGATGTATTTCAATTATGAAATCATGCTTCCATAATATGGAAATGAAATATATTATGTGCGTAATATGAATGTCAATTAGATTAAAAAATGGATTGTTAATAATAGGGCAATTAGCCTGCTAATGGCCAATTAGTAGGGCCAATTAGCCTGCTAATTGGGTTTTTCTATTTCAAACGGTTATTCAGAAAAGATCGTGGGCGATGATCTCAGGCAACGCACATAGTTTCTAGGAATAAACCATGTTGGATCAATGAACAATCACACATGACATTCTCTTGAAAACTGTTTGTGTTAGGCCACCTTGCGCAAACGTTTACCACATAAAAACTGTGTATGATGGACAACCTTTGCCACACAATTTCTTCTATGCACCATGTGTAATGCATTCAATAACGCAAACGACAAAGTTGTTAATATCGTGTGAATGGCAACCTATCTGTTAGTGGAAATGACACCTATGGGATAACTAGGATCCCTCCACGGTTGGCGGGCACGGGGTTGTGCAAAGAGCGGGTCTAGGAGCCAGCACAAAGGTCGTTTACCCAGGTTCAGGCCACGAAGATGCGTAAAACCCTAGTCCTGCTTTGGTGTATATTTGAGTGTTCTTGAGCTCTCGAACTAGCTATGATGCGTGCGTAGTCCAAAAGATCTGAATCTTTCTCCAGTATGCCTCGGTCCTCCTTTTATAGTCAAAAGGGGTCGCCATAGTGGGACACAAGAGGTGGAAAGGTATACGGTGTACAAGCTTATCGCCTATCATTATGGGACAAGGCACATTCAATGTGCATCTTAGGTGTCCCGTTGCTTTATTGGGGATGGCAACAAGGCCCGTCCCATCCGTCGTCGCTCCGTCTCCCTTCGACATGCATCCAGGCCGACGAGGCATGCAGTGCCACGTAGGCTGGTTGGCTGCTGAGATGGCGTGGTGGTAGGGTCTTCACGAAGATCTACATGCCACCACGTAGGTGTTTGCTGAGTTGGCCTGGAAGCCACACGTCGCCATGCAGGCGCCTGCCCAGCTGGTTGGGCTGGTAGCTGTATAGGAACTGCGGTGGAGTCTTGGCAGACTCGGGCCTGGCTGTGGCCTCGCGGGTATCCTCGGCAAGGGTCTTGTCGGGGCCCCGGCAAATGGTCTTGCCGTGGCGTCGCGCTTGTCCCCGGCAAGAGGTCTCGTGGATTTCCTCGGCAGGGATCTTGACGAGGATCGTTGTCTTCTGGTCCTCATCTGATCTCGTGTGTTCATAATCTTGACAAAGATCTGCATGCCACCATGGAGGTGCCTCCCGAGCCTTGGTTCCATTGTAGTTGACGGTATTAGAACCCTTGGGCTCAAGGGTGGCACACCCTGCTGGTGTTTGGCAAGTTGCCCCGGCAAGGCTCTGCAGGGGCTGCGGAGGCCTCCCCAGCAAGGGCTTGTCGGGGGAGTCCACCTCGCCCTCTTGCTCTTCATGTTTCTGGTCTTGGCGTTGCTTTGCCCGCCTCGAGCCTTCCTCTGCCCTACTTAGTGTGGCCGCGGGCGTGGCTCCGACTGCCCGTGCATAAGTAGAAGGGTACAAAAAGGGCCCCAACTTTTGTACACCGACAGGAGCCCCCGGGCTTGGGCCACACATAAGCACAACGCATTGTTGGGCCAGGGCCAGAACGGTGCGCGGGCAGGCGGGGCGGAGTTTTACCGCAGTTACTCCTTCACCCACTGTGCTTCCCCACGACCCGCGTTGAACGCACGACATGGAGGGTTGTGCGTGATGTGGGGGTCACGCATGGGGCGGTTCCTGCCCTCATGCGTCACATCATGGTAAAGAGGCGGCTCGCGCCTTCCCCATAAAAAGAGGAAAACGCAGGGGCGCGGCTCATTTACTGAGTGGACTCGGGTCGTGGCCTTCGAGGCACCCGTGCCCGACGATCAGGGTGTGGAAAACGGTCGCATCACTCGTCCCCTCAATTTCTGTTTGCTTGCCACGTGTCCCCCATGCCTTGAAGATGGTAGACGGTGGGTGCGGGCCTTGTATGACAAGGCGGTAAACTGGGGCGCTACTGATTGGAGCAGTGGGTCGGTCTCGATTCCCTATGCTCCTGATGGCCAGATTGGTTCAGTGGGGCGGCCGAGCCCCGACCCTGCCCCTTTATAAGAAGGGGAGGGGGATGGAACCCCTCAATCTTTCACCATCTGCCTCCTTCCACCTTGGCTTCTTTCTTTCTTCTACTATGGCGAGAGGGCGCGTCGGTGCTTCAATGGTGGCGACGAGGTCTCCGTTCGATAGCGCGCCCCTCCTTCCCAAGAGCTCGTGGAAATGGAGCCGGCCACGAGGGGAAGGTGGAGGGGGCGAGGCCGAGGTCGCCATGGCGCTCAGGGAAGAGGAGGACGGGGCGGCGCACCGGCCTCGCCTCCGCCGGCGGTCCCTCCCCCAATGGAGGGCTACGTCGGGGACCTGCCCCACGAGTTCTTCATCAGGCTGCACCGGCCAGCCCGCAGTCGTCTTCGTCTCCCTACTCCATTCGCTCGGGAGATGGAGCTCGACCCGCCACAGACTCTGAGATTGCATATGAGGGAAGCGGGAATGGCGGCACGCAGGTTGATGTCAATTTCCCCGCCCCTCACGTCATGTATCTTCGTCGCGGATGGAAGACCTTTGCTCGTATCCACAGCCTGACGGCGGGGCTCGTTCTCTATTTCAAATTAATGGAGATCGTCCTGCTCTCTGTCAAGGTCTTTGGAGACTTCAGAACTCGCCTAAAGTGTTGCGTGGAGAGCTCCTCCGATGACGAAGACTCTTCCTCAATCGGGAGTGACGAGGAGGACAGCGACATCGACGACGAGGGTGTCGAGCGGGGGGACACCGACTCCGACTCTGACTGTCCGCGTCGCCCCTCCCTCGGCCACGTGCCCTGCCGAGGGCCTTCCTCATCAAGCTCTCCATCGGCGCGTTCCCCATCGCCCCTTTTTTGCCTTCCCCTGCCGCACTTGGGACAAAAAGCGCAAGAACGGGGCTCACGGGGCACTTATCTTTTTTTAGTTTGTAAGCCTATGGGCCTTAGTAGAATTTAGACCTTGTAATCCCCTCGATCGGGTACTCATTCCATATGAATTGTACTTGTTAACAATGTATGAATGAAAAGAAGGGTGATTGCCGGGTTTTGTTTGCGCATGGGCGAGGGCCACACCAAGGAGCGAGTCCTTGTTATCTTAAGATAAACATTGTACCCCGGCAATATGCTTTGCCATCTTCCTACTCTATAGCTTGGCTACACTCACTCCCTTTGCGGAGGTAGGGACCGAGTAGGATTAGGCCCTTCGCTCGCCTCCTTCACCCCGCTCTACAACCAAGTTCCGGTCCAAAGTAAGGTTTTTGGAAACGGGACAGAGGGAGCAAGGTGGTATGAGAGTGAGCGAAGTCTCGTACGTTCAAGTTTCATACGGAGGCACAGAGTGGGGGAGAAAGACTTCTCAGATGTCGCAGCCCCCGGCAACCTTGGCTTGCCGTGATTGGATTCTCAGACTTGCAGACCCCGGAAACCTTGGATTGTCGGGGTCTGGGCGTCGGCCTATTCTCTTTTCTTCCAAAATAGCTCAGCAGAAATGTCCATGCACCCTGCAAACCAAAAAGGATGGGAAGGAATAGAGAGATGCATACTCGACCTCTATGCTAAGGGTTAGTCGCCGCCAAGCACTATCAACCCTAACATAGAGAGAGACTAAACCTAGCATGCATGCTAAAACTTAGGGCGCCAGCGCTTCAATTATTTATGCTCAGGGTCTGCGACTGGCTTCATACAAAGGGTTACATGCCTTGCCGGCAAGGCTTGCACAAAAGGTGGTTTGCCGGGGAGCCCAGCAATCGCGCCTTATGGGTAAAACTTGCGAAGATGTTCGATGTTCCAGGAGTTGCTCACTGGAATACCATCTTCGGCCTCTAGGCGGACTGCGCTGGGCCTGGTGACTCGTATTACCCGATAAGGGCCTTCCCACTTTGGCGTCAACTTGTTGGAATTCTTGGCCGACTGAACGTGCCGAAGAACAAGGTCGCCTTCCTCAAAGTTTTGGGCATGAACCTTGCGGCTATGATAGCGGCGCAAGGCTTGCTGGTAGCATGCTGCTCGCACAGCCGCCCGAAGATGATCTCCCTCAAGGAGCATTGCGTCATCTTGCCGCAACCGCTCTTGCTCAAGCTCATCATAAGCAAGCACTCGAGGTGACCCGTACGTGAGTTCAATGGGGAGAACTACTTCTGCCCCGTAAACGAGGGAGAAAGGTGTCTGGCCAGTGGCTCGATTTGGTGTCGTTCTGATTGACCAAAGAACCGCTGGCAATTCATCAATCCAGCGTCGTCTGCACTTGTGTAGCCTGTCAAAAGTTCTTGTCTGGAGGCCTCGCAACACTTCAGCATTTTCCCTCTCAGCCTGGCCATGTCTTCGTGGGTGTGCAACAAAAGCAAAACAGACCTTGCTGCCGAGGTCCTGGATGTACTGCATGAAGGTGCGGCTCGTGAACTGCGTGCCAAGTCGGTGATGACTCTATTTGGCACACCAAAACGGCAGACTAGTCCCTTGAAGAATTTGACGGCCGACTGTGTTGTCACCTTTCTCACTGCCTCCACCTCCGGCCACTTTGTGAACTTATCAATTGTGACATACAAGTACTCAAAGCCCCCGATGGCACGGGGAAAGGGGCCCAGTATGTCGAGCCCCCAGACCGAGAATGGCCAGGAAAGAGGGATTGTTTGGAGAGCTTGAGCTGGTTGATGAAGCTTCTTTGAATGGAACTGGCACACTTCACACTTGGTTAGTAGTGTCGTTGCATCCTGGAGGGTTGTGGGCCAGAAGAAACCTTGCCAGAATGCCTTGCCGGCAAGGGCCCTCGACCCTATGTGGGAGCCACATATGCTTTGTTTATCTCTGCCAACAGCCCAGTCCTTCCTCCCGGCGAATACACTTCAATTTCACACCGTTTGGTCTTTTTCTGTACAGAACGTCATCGACGAACTGATACATGGCAGACTAACTGGCTACTCTCTCCGCTTCTTCCTGCTCCTAGGGAGTTCCCCCTGTTTGGAGGAATCGGGCGGTATGTTGTGCCCATGCTGAAGTCTGGGGATCGACAACAAGGACCAAAGGCATTTCCTCTGCCATGGGAGCGGCTGTCTCCACGGCCAGGGCTTGACGCCCTGCCGGAGTCTATTGCCCCATGGCAGGTTCAGTGTCCACGGTAACATCTTTGCCAGTGGCTCCTGGGAGCTCGGCGGGAAAGTACTTGCCGGGGCCTTATTTCCTTTGCTTGTTCTGCCCTGTCGATGGTTCAACGGATGGTTGAGTTAATCGAAGCACAAAAGTACCTGGTTCCACAGGTAGTTTGAGGGCAGCGCGTTTCGACAGGTAGTCGGCGATGTCGTTCTCCACTCGGGGAACATGCTCTGCTTGTATACCATCAAAACGCTCTTCTAGTTTCCTCACTTCATCTATGTAGGCCTCCATCAATGGGCTTTGATAATCTTTGTTAATGTGCTTGACAACAAGCTGTGAATCACCCCTGACAACGATCTTCTTGATTCCAAGATCTGCTGCGATCCTGAGACCGGCAAGCAAACCCTCGTATTCGGCAGTGTTATTTGTTGACATCTCCCTGGGAAAGTGCATCTGGACTACATACTTGAGGTGCTCTCCGGTGGGTGCGACGAGCAGCACACCAGCATTGGCGCCTTGCAGCGAGGAAGCCCCGTCAAAGTACATAATCCAGTCGCGACTTGTTTCCTTGCCGGGAAGAGTGGTCTCCTGGATCTCTTCGTTGGGCGTTGAGGTCCATTCTGCAATGAACTCTTCCAAGACTCTACTCTGGATTGTCGAAGTACTTTCAAACTTCAAACCAAAGCTCGACAGTTCCAAGGCCCATTCCACAATCCTCCAAACTGCGTCTGGGTTATGCAATATCCTTTGCAACGGGAAGCGGGTGACGACGGTGATTTCGTGTGCTTGGAAGTAATGGCGCAGCTTCCTCGAAGCCATAAGGAGGCCCAGAGCAATTTCTGCACACTGGAGTACCTTGACCTAGTCCCCTGCAAGAGGGAGCTGACAAAGTAAACCGGGTGCTGCATCATCTTCTTCTTCTGCACTATTTCATTTGGTTGCGTCACTTCTGCTTCACCAGCGCCAAACTCTGCTGAGGGCCTTGCCTTACCAGCACCAGGCCCTACCGGGGGGAGCTCTAGTTTGCCATCCGCCAGCCCTGCCATTGCTACTGCCTCTTCGCCGGCCTCCCTCTGTGGCACTAGCGCGACGCTGACCACTTGGTTCGTTGCCTCTAGATATAGCAGCAACAGTTCTTGTGGTTTAGGCGCAACCAGTATTGGCGTAGAGGAGAGGTACTTCTTCAAATCCTGCAGGGCTGCCTCGGCCTCCGGGGTCCATTCCATTGGGCCCGCCTTTTTCAAGATTTTGAAAAAGGGAAGGGCATGTTCAGCAGACTTGGAGATGAATCTGCTCATGGCGGCAACGCAGCCAGGGAGCCGACGTACATCCTTGATCTGCTTAGGTGCCTCGATCTGCTCAATGGCCTTGATCTTGTCTGGATTCGCCTCAATCCCCCGCTGTGACACAAAGAACCTGAGAAGTTTGCCGGACGGAACGCCGAAGACACACTTCTTAGGGTTCGGCTTGAGGTTGATCTTGCACAAATTTGCAAACGTCTCTTCTAAATCTTGTACGAGCATTGCCCCGTCCTTGGTTTTGAGCACTATGCAGCTGAGGCTCAAAACCAATTTCGACTGCTCTCGCAAACATCGAGCCAGCACTCTTCAACCCGAAAGGCATTCGTAAAAAACAATACGTACCACATGGGGTGATGAATGTTGTCTTCTCTTCATCTTCTCTCATCATGAAGATCTGGTGGTATCCCGAGTAAGCATTGATGAATGATAACAAGTCACACCCGGCCGTGGAGTTAACAATCTGATCGATGCGCGGTAACGGGAAAGGGTCCTTTGGACAAACCTTATTGATGTCTGTGTAATCAATACACAGTCTCCACTTCCCATTTGCCTTGCGCACCACCACCGGATTGGCCAACCACGTCGGATGGAGTACCCCTCTCACCAAACCTGCAGCTTCCAACTTCCTGATTTCCTTTGTGATGAACTCTTGCCGTTCCAGAGCTTGCTTCCTGACCTTCTGCTTGACGGGTCGCGCATGAGAACAGACAGCAAGATGGTGCTCAATCACCTCCCTGGGAATGCCGGGGATGTCGGATGCTTGCCATGCAAACACATCAACATTCGCCCGCAGGAAAGTGACGAGCGTGCCTCCCTATTTGCTGTCAAGGGTGGAGCTTATGGTGAAAGCACCTCCCGTGCCATCCTCCTTGACGGACACCTTATTGGTCTCTGGTGGTGTAGCTCTGGATTTCTTGCTCTTGCCGGTGGAGCTCTTTGGCACGTCCTCGACGGGAGAACTACACTCCGAAGAGGTGCACTCGCCGGAGTGGGTGTGAGAGGTCTTGCCGGTCTTCTTCCCTCCCAGGGCTTCAGCGGCAGGAGCAAGTTCCTTGGCGGCAGTGGCTGCAACTGCCTCCCCATAGAGTTGGTCAGCACAGATCAGCGCATCCTTCTTGTCGGAGGGGACGGTGATGATGGTCATCGGCCCAGGCATCTTCAGTGTGTTGTAGGCGTAATGTGAGGCCAGCATGAACTTGGCTAGCGCTGGGCGGCCGAGGATCCCGTTGTAGGGCAAGGGGATCTCGGCTACATCGAAAACAATCCTCTCTATCCTATAGTTTAACTCGCCTCCAAACGTCACCGGCAGCGTGACCTTACCCATCGGCTGACTCCTTCCCCAGTTGACCCCTTGAAATGTGCCCGTCTCTTCGAGGTCTCCATCAGGAATCTGCAGCCTTTTGATCACAACAGGAGAGATCAAGTTCAGACCTCAACCAACATTTTTGTCACCTTAGGTTGCGTATTGTTGGCGAAACCAACAACGGAAAACACCCGACCGCAGTTGTGCGATCATGGTGGTCCTCGGTGTTAAAAATGATAGGCGTGCTGGACCACTTCAGTGGCTTTTGAGCATCAAATGATGGTTCCGCTGCTATGATCTCACGCGCCCACTGCTTGAGCTGGTGGTGAGAGGTGTGCAACGATGCGCCACCATTGACGCAGATGGCCTCCGTAGCTTTCCGGAACTCATGCTCGCCGGACTCGTCGTCCCTGTCACGGTCATCGTCTTCTTGCTTCTTGACACGGCCCCGGGTGGGCCTCTCTTGCTAGTTATCCTTGCCTCAGCGACCTCCTTGGCCGCCACGCTTCTTGCCGGATCCCTCGGCACCATCCTGACCCTTCTCCTTGTCCCGCCTCTCATACTCAGCATTTTGCTTCTCAGCAAGTAGCTCAACTTGTTGGCAGTTCTGGAGGTCGTGGCCCTTGGTGCGGTGGATCTTGCAGTACTGCTTGTCGGAGCCTTCTTGCTTATCGGCAGCCACCAAGGCCCGGCAAGCGGTGCACCCAGCAATTTCCTTGTCGGGGTCATCTGCCTTGGCCTTCTTGGCAGCGCTGGTGTCCTCGGATCCCTCGACGGCAAGCACGGTCTTGCCCTTGCGCTTCCTATTGTGGTGTTGGCCCTTCTTCGTCGGGGCGGCTGTGTCTTCGTTTGTGGAGTCGGTTTCCGCACCGGCGTCCTCGCCGGGGTACTTCCTCCCCTCTTCAGCTTGAGCGCACCTATCGGCCAGAACATAAAGTTCAGCCACATCTTTGACCTTGTTCATCGCCAGCTCTTCACGCATCTTGCGGTTGCGCACATTCTGATGGAATGCGCTGATCACGGCGGTGGGATGAACATCTGGGATGTTGTACTGCATCCGGCTGAACCTCTGTATGTACTTGCGCAGGTTTTCACCTTCCTTCTAGGGGATGATATGCAAATCGCTTGCCTGGCCATGAGCTTGGTGGCCTCCAGTAAAGGCGCCAACGAACTCATGACACAAATCCGACCAAGAAGAAATGGAATCTGTCGGCAAGTGCATCAACCATGACATGACATTGGGTTTAAGTGCCAACGAGAAGTAATTGTCAAGCACCTTGTCGTCGCGAGCTCCAGTAGCTTGCATCGTGATGGTGTAGATGCTGAGGAACTCCGACGGGTGCGTCTTGCCGTTGTACTTCTCGCCAACGTCGGGCTTGAATGTGCGGTGGGAGGGCCACTGGAACTGGTGCAGCTCACGGGTAAAGGCTAGGCAACCCTCCTCGTAAGGTAGGCCACTAGAGCCCCCTGGTGCTGGGTGGTCCATAGTGGGCCCCGCCCGCCTATCTGACTGATGGCGCGCGTCACGCCGTTGCTCGATGGTGGTTTGAGCGTCTTCATGGGCTCGCTCCCGAAGAACTTGGCGCTGATCGCGGTGGGTCCATGGGTCGGATGATGCTATGGAAATGTTATCACAAGCGTCATGATGACGGACTGACACCCGCGGTGGCTGGCGTGGAGGAGGAGAGTGCACCGTGGCCGCAGCACCTCTGGTCCTTCCACCGCTGGCATGCGGTGGCTTGATGGAGCGTCGTCCTAAGGGCCCCGCTGGTCGTGGCCCATCTTTGTTGGCAACGCCGACGAGGCTCCGGATGGTGGCTATGCACTCATCGAGCTTTTCCGCGGCAGCAGGAAAGTCGAGGAGCAAACTGCATGCGCGCCAAAGCTTCTGCTAGCGTGGGTGGCGGCGAAAGCTGCATGGACCGTGACGTGCTCCGAGTTCTAACCATGTTAGAAGGAGCTCTATCACGGCCTGGCGGCTATGCGCCATTTTCACCAGTGTCTCGGCGTGCATGCTAGCCTTCCACGCCCTGCGAATGATGCACGGGACTCTTCCCACGGCGGCACCCAAGGTCACCAGCGTGGTGACACTGCTCATCGCGCACAACCTGGGAAGAGCACGCTGTGGTCACCGGCGTAGGCATCTTGGAAGTCGCCGCTCCGCCCGTGGGTTGCATGACGCCGCCCCTAGAGGGCCCCGCACCGCCAGCGGGGGAGCCGGCTCTGTCTTTGGATTTGGCGGCATGCGGCCAGCCGTCTCACACCTGAACGATGCCGCTCGCCAGGCTTTGACTGCCAGAGCAATGTGGGTGTTCGCGGGCCGCGCCTCGGCTTCCGTCCGCGACCGCCCTGCCACTCGTCCGCACTTGTACGGGCCGTTCGGCTCCCGACGAACCGATCGCCGTGATCGTCTTCTTCTTGGGAGCCATGGCGATGACGAACTGCTAAACTAACTGCTAGACCAGATTTTCACAACGGCGCACCCCTACCTGGCGCACCAAAGATGTCGGTGGAAACGACACCTATGGGATCACTGGGATCCCTTCTACGGTTGGCGGCCATGGGGTTGTGCAAAGAGCAGGTCTAGGAGCCAGCACAAAGGTCGTTTACCCAGGTTCGGGCCGCGAAGATGCATAAAACCCTAGTCCTGCTTTGGTGTATATTTGAGTGTTCTTGAGCTCTCGAATTAGCTATGATGCGTGCATAGTCCAAAAGATCCGAATCCTTCTCCAGTACACCTCAGGCCTCCTTTTATAGTCAAAAGGGGTCGCCAGAGTGGCACATAGGAGGTGGAAAGGTATACAGTGTACAAGCTTATCACCTGCCATTACGGGACAAGGTGCATTCAATGCGCTTCTTAGGTGTCCTGTTGCTTTATTAGGGATGGCAACGAGGCCTGTCCCGTCCGTCGCCACTCCGTCTCGCTCCGACACGCGTTCAGGCCGATGGGGCGTGCAGCGCCACGTAGGCTGGTAGGCTGCTGAGATGGTGTGGTGGTAGGGTCTTCACGAAGATCTGCATGCCACCATGTAGGTGTTTGCTAAGTCCTGGAAGCTGCACATCGCCACATAGGCGCCTGCCCAGCTGGTTGGGCTGGCAGCTGTATGGGAACGGCGGTGGAGTCTTGGCAGACGCGGGCCTGACTGTGGCCCCGCGGGTGTACTCGACAAGGGTCTTGCCGGGGCCCCGGAAGTGGTCTTGCCGTGGCGTCGCGGTTGTCCCCGGCAAGGATCTTGCCGGGGTCTCGTGGATTTCCTCGGTAGGGATCTTGCCTAGGATCATCGTCTTCTGGTCCTCATCTGATCTTGTGTGTTTATGATCTTGACAAAGATCTGCATGCCACCATGGAGGTGCATCCCGAGCCTTGGTTCCAATGTGGTTGATGGTGTTGGAAACCTTGGGCTCAAGGGTGGCGCGCCCTGCTAATGTTGGGCAAGTTGCCCCAGCAAGGCTCTGCCGAGGCTGCGAAGGCCGCCCCGGCAATGGCTTGCCGAGGGAGTCCACCTCGCCCTCTTGCTCTTTGTGTTTCTGGTCTTGGCGTTGCATTTCCCGTCTCGAGCCTTCCTCTGCCCTACTTAGTGTGGCCATGGGTGCGGCTCTGACTGCCCGTGCACAAGTAGAGGGGTACAAAATGGGCCCCTACTTTTGTACACCAACACTATCACAAACGATTTAACAGGGAAAATTGTGTGTGATGTACCTGCGAAGGGAAACGTTTTCCTTGGAGCGACTGTGTGGGATGTTCATACGAATGGAAACGTTTAGCGGGGACTGGCCGTGTGGGATGTACTTACGACCGGAAGTGATTTCGCCTATATAATTGGATTTTTTTCAGCATTACTATACGTATAGCCATATTTGAGCGCTCACCGGTCGCACATGACCTCATTTTGCCGAGCGTGTGTGCCAGGAGGGCATATCCCCGATGGTTTCTGGGTTGTGTGGGAAGGACCCCCCTATCGCCCACACTCACTTGGCGACGGTTCCAAATGCCGTCGTGGAAAGGGGTTAAAAACCGTATGTATAGGACCTCGCTATACAAGTGTATAATCAGCTCACGGATACTCGCGGTGCCATTGGAGCTAGGTGACTCTAGAGTTGGTTGATGTGTATCATATGGTGTTATTTTAGTACAAACTCTTGGATAGATCGATCGTAAAGAATAGCTTCGCGTTATTTTAGTACGAACTCTAGGATAGATTGATCGGAAAGAATAGCTTTGAGGTGGTTTCGTACCCTACAAACAATTTCTTCTTATGTTCTCCGCTAGATAAGAACTTTGGAGTGATTCTTCATCGTACGTTGAGGGATGGTTATATGATCCAATTATATTAGAACTATTGGGAGATTGCACTAGCGATCGCACGTTGAGGGATGGTTATATAATCCAATTATATTAGCATTGTTGGGAGATTGCACTAGTGACAGTACGGACCCTAGGCCTCATTTTCAAGCATTGCACCGTTTGTGCTCACTTTTGTTACTTGCTACCTTGTTGTTTGTTATTGTTACTATTACAAAAATCAATATCTACCATCAATATTTCACTTGTATCACCATCTCTTCACCGAACTAGTGCACCTATACAATTTACCATTGTATTTGGTGTGTTGGGGACACAAGAGACTTTTTATTATCTGGTTGCAGGGTTGTTTGAGAGAGACCATCTTCATCCTACGCCTCCCACGGATTGATAAACCTTAGATCATCCACTTGAGGGAAAATTGCTACTATCCTACAAAACTCCGCACTTGGAGGCCCAACACAAGTCTACAAGAACAAGTTGTGTAGTAGACATCAAGCTCTTTTGTGGCGCTGTTGCCGGGGAGGTGAGTGCTTGAAGGTATATCTTTAGATCTTACAATTCAATCTTTTAGTTTCTTGTTTTATCACTAGTTTGGTTTATAAAAAAGAAAACTACAAAAAATGGAATTGACGTTGCATCATATTATTCATCTTTATAATGCCTTTCATGAAAATGATGGAAAGGAAAATTGTGCTCAATTGATAGAAGAAGAATTCTATAAAATGCTTGACAAAAAATCTTTGAATGATGAACATGATTGCAATGTCATTGGTATGAACTCTTTGAATATCCATGATGCTAACGATATGCAAAGCCATAAGCTTGGGGATGCTATATTTGATGAAGATGATATTTTTAGTCCCCCAAGTTTTGATGAGAAAGTTTATTATGATGATTGCATGCCTCCTATTTATGATGATTATATTGATGAATGTGGATTTGGAGAGGTCATGACTTTATTTAATGATGAATCCACTATTTTGAAAGAGGTTCCAATTGACTATGAGAACTAAGTTGCTACCTATGATGATTATTGTGATGACATGTATGCTATATTGAATAATGATAACCATGAAACTTGTCATCATGATTTTAATTTTCAAGCACATGATAGTTATTTTGTTGAGTTTGCTCCCACTACTATTGGTGAGAATAAATTTGCTTATGTGGAGAGTAGTAAAATTTGTATGCTTGTGGACCATGAAAAGAATGTTTTATGTGATAGCTATATTGATGAATTCATTCATGATGCTACTGGAAATTATTACGAGAGAGGAACTTACACTACTACAGGATGCTGCTAAAGTGACACTACGAACAGAGACCCTTTGATGAAACTGTGTGTGATGCATTAATCACAAACGGGGATGTAAAAAACCGTCAAAAAAGGTGCAAAATGTTTGCGATGGAGGATGCATCAAACACGGTTCATATTTTAGTTGCGTGTGCGATGTGGGGCACACGTTTAACCCGTTCGAACTGTTTGCAATGAGGCGGAACAACAGAAACGGGCAACCATATCAATGTGTGTGCGATATACGGCATACAGTTCGCTCGGATGAGCCGTTTGCTATTAGGGAGTGCAACATAAATGGTTAGCCAGATCAAGGTGTGTGTGATATAGGGCATATGGTTCACTCGGACGAACTATTTTCGATTAGAAAATGCAACAGAAATGGTTCAACTTAACAAGATATGTGTGATATGTGGCAAACAACCGACTCGGATGAACTATTTGCAATGAGAATTTACAACACACACGGTTAATACAGTTAGTTTGTGTGTGATTCTGTGTGTACAAAAAACTTTGCAAAATGCAAACTAGTTGCTTGCGGTTGCTAGGAGTATTAGACATGATGCGTCTGCGAGTACTAGTGTGCGATGATTAGTAAGTTACACATGCATTTTCTTATGTTAACACTTGTGTGATAAATAACACGTGGCACCGGATATGGGATTCGGGTTGTGTGTGTGCTCCACTTAGTCTTCCCGTGCTCCAGCGAATGCTTCCCGCGCTCCATATGGGTGAATTGTAAAATCCACACCTATTCCCTAACCGGTTTCCCGCCACCAGCTAACGGCTTGCTACATATAAGTTATATGATATAACCCAGGCGGCAACGCACCGCTGCGACACTCTGCAAAGATCTAGTCCTCACCCATCTACCATTAGTTATTCTAAGCATGCCAGGCAACAACCAAAGCTTCGACGTCAACGCCTACCTGCGTTACATCTTCGACGAGGAGAACAAGCCAGAGCAGGCCGGGGAGCAAGAGCTTCATTGGCCGGTGCAGGCACCATGGCCCATCGGCAGCGATAATAGCGTCATAGTCCTTGGGAGCATAATCAACATATTGCAGAGGAGGTGTGATGAGCAGCTTGCCATCCACCATGCAAAAGATCCAGAGCTGCTCGGTGGCATGATCGATGAGCCACCCGAAGAACCGCCGTCGCCAGTGCTCATCGAGAGCCTGATGCCCCACAAGGAATGGGCAGAGGACCTCTGCGATTTAGAAAAGACAAAGGAAGCCTACGGCTTCATCATTGCCCGCGGCGGCCATGTCAACCTCGATCCTGATGATGTGGTGTCCAAGCTCGAGCGCATCCTTGGTGGAGTTGACGTCCCCAACGAAGTAGAACATCGCCAACGTGAAATCTTTAGGATGCAGGTGATCGACGGGATTTGCTACCAGGCCAGAGACTTGGAAATGGAGTGGTTCCGTGGAGTTGTCATGCGCGCGATTGCATGCTGTCAAGATCTTTTGGAAGAGGCCCAGCAGCCCCAAGAGCCTCCCAGCGCCAGCAGCTCCGTAGGCGAAGGTGGGTCGGGACACTCGGAGTGAACGACCGCAAGGGTGCTATGCTGATCATAGAGTCCGAGAAGGCCATCGTTGGAAGGCCGCCAGCTCATCCTTTTAGCTTATATTTTATTATAATAGTATGCATATGTAGGTCGTGAGTATTCTAGGCCTTGCGGCATTTGGCATTTTAAATTATCCTGAATATGTAAGACTATTATTAAGAATTATTAACCATTGCCATTGTAACTTTGCCTCAACAGCGAGCAGAGCGCATGCAGGGACGTCAGAGCGGAGCGCGCCGCGGCCGCCTCAACGGCGAGCAACCACATGGTCAACCTTCTGCCATCAATAAATTTTGACCTTGTTTCTCATCACATTGCTGATTACAACACAATAAGTAATTACAAATCTGTTCACACCTATCAAACTAATATGTGTCCACACTTAGCACTGGGCTATAAAAAATACCCACTCGAAAATTACTTCATAGTTCCTCTCCTCATCACCCACAAAACTGGTTTTTTCTGTCAAGTCGTTTCGCCATGACCGGCAGGAGGAGTTTAGGGTGGACATATAACTAGGCAACAAAGACCAAGGCCACAGAAGCACTAGAGAGGTCCCGCCGCGAAGCCGTATCCGTAGTAGAGATATCCCGGTGTGCCGCAGAGCCCTCGAACGAGCTCTCATGGGCACGTGAGGGCTCTCACAAGCGCATTTGCGGCGTCGGCCATCATGACGAGCCGACGTTCCTGAAGTCCTTCGCCGGCAATGACGACATTCTCGCTAGCATCACTACGCAGTAGGAGTTGGTCGACGGCTTGATGAAGCTGCTCAAGATCAGTGATGCATCGGTTGACAAGGCAACCGGCCTCGTCGAGCAACTCATGGGTGACAATGCGAAGCTCCTCAAGTTGGTCGTCGAGAAGGAGGAGGAGGCCGCCGGCTGGAAGATGCTGCATGAGTAGAGCAGTGCCTCGGAGATGACGCTGAAAGTGGTCGTCGAGGAACTGATGGGTGGCTTGAGGAAGCTTTGGATCAAGCGCGAGCAGGAGGTGGAGGAATCCGTGGCTGCTTTCAAGCAAAGTCATGAGGAATTGAATAAGGAGCTGGAGGATTTCGCCGCCCGGCGATCCATCGACGAGTAGAGACAGTAGCGACCCAGATCGTTGTGTGCAATTTCCTTCTTCTCTTGCCCCCGTGTCTTCCAGGCTTTGCCGCATGTGGCATTTTAAATTATCCGGAATATGTAAGACAATTATTATCTGCATCATTGTAAATTTGTCATCGTATTATCCGTTGCCCTCTGTGGCAATTTAAATTAGGGCGGAATACGAGTTGAAAACACGAACAAAGCAAATGCTGCCATGGGATCACAAGCAAACACCCTCCATCCAGGTGCTTTAATTAACCCATTAACGGAGAAGTTGTGAGTGAGGCGGGCGGTGGCTGATGCATGGAGGTCAATGAGCTCGCTTCCCGGTGAGCATGGGCGGCCTTGCTGCTCGCACGTGTCCCGTCGAGCCTGCGAGGTGGACAGGATGCACGCGTCCCGTCGAGCCTGCGCGGTGGACTGCTCGCACGCGTCCCGTCCAGCCTGCACGGCGGACTTCTCATGCTCGTCCCGTCTAATCAAACAGCTGCATGCATGCCACCGAGTATGGTTAAATTTCGACATGGTTAATATAATACAACCGTTTGCGATATTAACATGTCAGTTTTTTGTTTCAAAAAGGACTTTGTTGGCTACTAATGTGTGCGCCTCTTCTCAAACTGGATGCTTTTTTTACCACGGCATATATGTGCCATGTCATGAAACCATGCCAAGTTCCATGTTTTTTGGGTGACTTTTTGATTTACTGGGATTTAAAAACCGAGATTCTCAATGTTTCAGGACGACGACAAGTTTGTAATTCATTCCCATTCCTTAAACGAGACCTAAACATGCACCCAATGCCACAGGTACGATTTCCCACCCATTTTGCTTCACAAGAGCGTGTGGTTGTCGTTCAAATTTGAATTATGGACTACATTAAATGCATAGAAAACTTAGTAATTAGTAATATATATATACAATGGCCAAACGAACCATGAACAGTTTCAAATTTTAGCCCGACACTCCTGTTATTCTATGTTGCCTATAGAAAACAAAGTTCAAGGCGAGAAGAGGCAGCGATTATCATTTCACCCACAAGAGGGGCATGTTTCCCTAACGGAACCACGAGGGTTGCGACAGGCTCCGGTTTGTAAAAGGCTTGTAATATAGCTTCGCCCAAATTGGACAATTATATGTACCATGTAGTGACACCATGCCAAGTTGCATGATTTCCTTGTGAGTTTTGGATTTACAGAGATTTAAAATCGAGTTTCGCAATGTTTGTGGCCAGGCCAGGATAGCGAGACGGTTGAATTCGTTCCCATTCATTCCATGGGACCTAAACATGCACCCCAAGGAAACATGCATGTACGTTTTTTCTAGCCATTTTGGTGCACTCGAGCATGTATTTGTAGTTCGGATTTTAATTATGGAAATTAAATGCCTAGAAAACTCAATTAATGAATAAAAAAGGTCAAACAAACCCTGAATAATTTCAAAGTTCAGCGTGAATCTCCAGTTGTTCTGTGTCGCGTGTAGAAGAAAATACGAGGCTAGAAGAGGGAGTGATTATCGTTTGGCCCATAAGGGGACACGTTTCCCTATCGAAACCACGAGGGTTCTTGCGACAGGCTCCGGTTTGTAAGAGGTTAGTAATAAACCTTGGCCCAAATTGGGAATGTTTTTACCACGACATATATGTGCCATGACGTGACACCATGCCACCTTTGATGACTTTCTGGTGAGTTTAGGATTTATGGGGACTTAAAAACCGAGATTCGAAATGTTTGAGGACGAGCCAGGATATCGGTATGGTTGTAGTTCGTTCCCATTCCTAGCATGAGAGCTAAACCTGCACCCAAGGACACATGTATAATTTTTCTAGCCATTTTGGTGAACTGGAGCATGTATTTGTAGTTCAGATTTGATTTAATTACATTAAATGCCTAGGAAACTCAATTAGTGTATAAAAAGGCCAAACGAACCCTGAATAAGTTTAAATTTCAGCACAGATGTCATGTCGTTCCATGGTGCTCGTGGAAGAAAATACAAGGTGAGAAGAGGCAGTGATTACGTATCGCCCACAAGGGGAACACGTTTCCCTATCGGAACCACGAGGCTTATTTGAGAGAAGCTCCAGTTTTTGTAAGAGGTTTGTAATAAACCTTGGCCCAAATTGGACAATGTTTTACCACGACATATATGTGCCATGACGTGACACCATGCCACCTTTGATGACTTTCTGGTGAGCTTAGGATTTATGGGGACTTAAAACCAAGATTCGAAATGTTTGAGGACGAGCCATGACACCGGTACGGTTGTAATTCGTTCCCATTCCTGGCATGGGACCTAAACATGCACCCAAGGACACGTGTATAATTTTTCTAGCCATTTTGGTGAACTGGAGCATGTATTTGCAGTTCAGATTTGAATTATGGACGCCTAGGAAACTCAACTAGTGTATAAAAAAGGCCAAACGAACCCTGAATAAGTTTAAATTTCAGCACGGATATCCTGTTGTTCCATGTTGCCCGTAGAAAAAAATACAAGGTGAAAAGAGGTAGTGATTACGTTTCACCCACAAGGAGGACACATTTCCCTATCGAAACCATGCGGCTTCTTTGAGAGAAGCTCCGGTTTGTAAGAGGCTTGTAATAAAACTTGCGCCACGATGGATGAAAAAATTCCTCGACATATAAGTGCCATGTCGTGACACCATGGCAGGTTTCATGATTTTCGGCTCAGTTTTGGATTTATGGGGATTTAAAAACTGAGATTCTTCTCACGAAATGTTTTCAAATAGCACACGGTTCGCTCACGAAAGCCGATATTCAATGAAAACTTCGTGGAAACCATATTTCAAAGTTTTATAAAAATCTGAAAAAAAGTGGGGTGTTAAGAAGGTGATGTTTTATTGCGACACAAAATCTCAAGTTGAAAAACATTACGAGATGTGAGCTATGAAAAAGACAAATTCAGCCCTGAATAGTGACATTACTATTCGGCACTATTCAACGATGATTTTGTCTTTTTTCATAGCTCACACTCGTAATGTGTTTCAACTTGAAATTTTGTGTGGCAATAAAACATCATCCTCTTAACATCCTGTATTTTTTTCAATTTATTTTGAAACTTCAAAACATCTTTTTCTCGTGGTTTTCACCAGTTTCCACCGAATGTTGGTTTCCGTATGATATCCCACCCCCGGCTGTGTGCGCGATCTGAGTTGTGCGTTCTAACTGGCCAGAACCCAAAACCCAGGGATCATACATGTGCACCGTTGGATGCTCCCAGATCGAACGGCAACCCTAAGTCCTTTCGACAGCACATGTAGTACTTGGGTAAGCACTGTGCGCATGCGTCGTGTAGCTCACGCTTCCTTCTCTACTAGGTTTTCATTCAAAACAGGCTACCGTTTCTCGCCACTCCTCTCAATGGTTTCCCGCCTCTTCTCCCAGATATGCATGATGTAGATGTTCGTTTAATTCTTATAGTTCATCTCATCCAAAATCAATTAGTTTTATAAAAAAATCTATTTTAAGATTCATGGAATTGTGCATTGTAAAGGTAAAAACAAAAGGTGACAATTAATTTAGAAAAAAACGTTTGGGCAATTAAGATATGGAAGATTCTAGAGAACAAAGGAGAAGTGCTTGTGTTCTGAGGTTTGTGCATTATGCTTAAGTTCAACCATGGAGTCTTCTAGATTGTACATGTGGCAGAATCTGGTGGAATGTAGATGATATCCAACAGCCAGTAGTGCTCGGATTTGCCATCTCTGTACCATCGGATTGGCTTCATCCAACGAGCAACTTTCAAAGTTATTTGCACACTATATAGGTGTATAGATGTGTGTGTGTGTATGTATATATATATATATATATGTGTGTGTGTGTGTGTGTGTGTGTGTGTGTGTGTGCATGTGTGCGTGTGTGTGTGTCCCATGCTAGACAAAATAAAGTTTGAGAGCATGTGTGGGACGACCCCCCCCCCCCGCCTCCGCCGGCTCGAAGTTGGGAAATTGACATCGTACGTATTGAACCAAGCTTGGAGTCAGGTACAGTGTTCGGTTTCTAATGTAGTTGGTGGCCCATCGAAGTTGTGCATTTGGGATTTAAACACATCATACCCATACATATTTTTGGGCCGCATGCAGTGTATACGGGGTCTTCTGATCGACCATGTCTCCCTTGTGCAGTTTTTTGTGACGACATGGATGTCTGTGGGCTCCCCGAGTGTATATATATCATCCCTTTGACCGATAATGAGGGGTATGTGTTGGTCATGAATGGATTCCTCCTAGTTCGTGTTAGGGCCGGTCACCGTCAAATGTCGGTCAACCAAAGCTCGAGCTCATGCGTTGTCAGGATTCCCTCCCAGATGCTTGGATTGCGGGGTTCAACCTACATCAAACCCTGCGTATCTCGTCCTTAATTAACTACCTTGCCTTCATGGTTGTTGTTTGCATCAAGAGGTAGGCACCACATCTAAATTGTACATTATTCTATATTGAAAACACACATCACCCCTTCCCAACGTACATCATTTTGGGCCGCATGCAAGAGGTGCTGGTTTTGTGGTCCCTCTCGTGCGATTTTTATGATGGTTCCATCTATTGGCCCAAGCGGTTTATCGACAACAACAATTATCATTTGACCAAACGATAGATTCATTGGTCCGTCTTATGGTAGGTCATGGTGACATGCATGTATGACCAAAGTATCGATCATTACGTGCATTCGCCCCGCTGACACGAAGTGGGAGGTGGTGGGCCAAGCATCCTAGCTAGGTACGACATTATGTCATTATATATATCCTAGCTTGGTGGTTATTAGGGTTCTTTCGGGTTTGCGAGGCAGGTGCCACCAAAGTTATGCATTGTGTATTTAAAGTTTTAAACATCCCCAATATTCATACATATATTTGGCCACTTCCAGGTGGTTCTTGACTTCTGGCCCCTCTCATCGATCTTCAACGACGCGCCCAACCGTGGGCCCGCGGGGTCAAAGTTGTGCATTGGAATTTTGAACATCACAGACCACCCTTTTCACTCATATATATTTGGGCCACATGCTGGTGTGGTTGTCTTTTGACCCTCTCTAATATTATTTTCTGCTGCAAAGACTCTGATGAACCTCAACGGACACGGGGTATAATATCTTAACCGTGTGCGATGCAAGTGCGCTGAAATCACCACGACCACGCAAGCGCGAGCAAATTAAGGTGGAGGTACTGGCTCAACCGTGTGTGATGCAAGTGCGCTGAAATCACCACAACCGCACAAGTGTGACACTACAAAAAAATACACTTCTATGATGATACATGTTTGTCACAGTAGGTCGCATTTTCTGTCATGCATGTACATCCATGACGATTTTATGACAGAATCAAGATAGTCATACCTGTGCTGTCGTAGAAGTGTTCCATGACATTACCAAAATTATCATCACGGAAGTGTCCACTTCCATGACGATAAATCGCGCGTCACAGAAGTGCTTTCGTCAAGTGTGACCGACATGTGGCGTCCACCGTAACGGAACGCCGTTAAGCTATCGGATCCGGTTTTTGATCCGATAACCCGTTAACAGCCCCGACCAATGGGGATTTTCCACGTGTAAAATCATCATTGGCTGGAGGAAACACGTGTCGGCTCACCGTTGGGACAGATGTCATCCACTCATTGGACCGAAGGCGCCTATGATACATCAACACGTGGCATGGCCCAACAGAGGCCCATTCCTGTGAAAAGGCCGACCCGTTTGACTTGGTCAAAAGGTGGCGGGCCGTCCCATGGAAAGCCTGTTAACGGCATGTTCGCATATAGCCCATTTACAACACGCTAACCTAGGGCCCGTTACGACCTATCCGAATTAGGACCAGTAGCGTCATCTGGGCCGTCCAATATGATTCCAGCCCGTTTTAACTTCTGGCCCATGTATGGCCCATGACGTCTTTCGGCCCATATGAGGCCCTTCGTAACTCTTGGCCCATTAACGGCCCGTGGTGAAACTGGCCTGTAATGAACAGGGTATCACTTTATACCCATTAATGGCCCGTGGTGAAACTGGCCCGTAATGAACAGTGTATCACTTTATACCCATTAATGGCCCGTTATTCCGATGGGCCATTTCCAGCCCATGTTATCTTTTGGCCTTCTCAGGGCCCATTTATTCTTGGGCTCATTTCCAGCATTCGGTTACTTACGGCCCGTTACTGTCATTTTCTGCTTGTGGGACAAATTCAGCCCGAGGTTACACTCGGCTTGTTTGTGGCCCGTTAATACGTTGGGCCGTTTTCATAGCGTCATCAAATACGGCCGATTAATGATGGCCCGTTATGGTCGGCCCATGAACGGACGATTCCAACTCTAGCCCATTTACGGCCATAATGCGGTCTGTTATTGGCCCATGTTTGGCCAACCGATCATACGGCCCGTAGAAGGCCCATTGATGATACGGCCCGTAGAAGGCCCATTGTATCTACGACCCATATAAGGCCCATTTTTTCTACGACCCATAGAAGGCCCGTTGTTTCTACGACCCGTAGGAGGGAAATGGTAACTACAGTAAATATGTAGCCCATGGTTATTGTGGCCTAGTTTTAAAAAATGGGTTATTGCGGCCAGTAGCAAACCACGGAAAAAGAACTGCACTGACTACAAGCCAAGAAATAAACAAGACAATAAGGAAATATATAAACAAGCAACTTATGCTAGGCTATCATGGCTATTACACATATTACATCCACTGGGCATCAAAGTTCACCACCAGTGCAAATATAGGGAACACAGTGGCATATAAACACCGTAGCAAAACAAGTCTAGAACTGAAACCACTTCAGAAGAGCTCAAGAAACAATATCCTGGGTACCCATAATGCTGGCAAGATGTTTAGCAAGCTTATTAACTTTCTCTTGTTTGGCGCTTAAATCCTCCAGCACTTGCTGTTGCGCCAGAAAGTGTGCATCTGAATTCTGCAGGGACTTCCTCAGTCCTTTGGCTTCCTGTCGCATAACATCTGATCGATGTCTTTCAACTTGAAGTTGAGACTCAAGAAGCCGAACTGATTCAGGCAACGAGTTCGAAGAGCTGGTGCCAGCAGTAGTAGCCAGTAACTCGAACACTACATCAAGACAGGACTTTGGGGTTGTCTCAGTGTCTTCAATATAGTTTTTATCAGCTTTCTTGGAGACCAACAGGGATGTCTCACTATCTTGAACCTTATCTGCATTACTTCCTTTACCATTGCATAACGGGGTACTCTTCTCCAATATTTTATCCGCGTTCTAAAAGAGAAACAAACAAACACATCACAGGTTTACAATGTAGTATATGAAACTCATTTTGGTAAACCAGTTCAGTAGTAAGGTGGACAGGATAACATCATGAAACAAACATATATCTATGTAGTATGGTCACTGTATGGTCTATATCATTCTAGTTTATGTTGCCAAATCAAGATAGATACAGTTCGAATCATATCTATTTAAGACAAAGCAGCATAGACAGAATATAAGTGTGGGAAACTACACAGCAATAACAACACTTGTAATGTGCATGGCATGAGAACATAACCGTTTATTCAATTGAAACTGAAATCAACATAGAGCAAGTTACAACAGCAAACACGTTAAAGAAACAGGTTTAAAACATACCTGTTGCGCCATTGGAGTTTCAATTGCATCCTTCAATTTGAAATTAGTTGGTATGAGTAAATACAGTGATGCAAGAGCAAAGTAGTACAAACCATAGCTACGGAACCTGACCTGAGAACAATTCTTCTTCTGCTTTAAGCGTTGACTTGGGGTTCGGAGTGGTGGTCCTCGTGCTTTGGGCACTACAGTTGCCTTACTAACTGCTCGTGTTTGGGTGCTTTGTGGTGGAGACGGTGTTGTGTCAGCGGGAACTGGGTTACTATCTGCTGGGGTTGGGGTTAGAAGGGGTGTAGCTGGTTCTCTGTCCAACTAGGTAGGGGTACAATCTGCGTGAGTCTGGGTTATGTGTGGTGGGGCTGGTTCTTGGGCAAGTACAACCGTGGTTCTATTTGCATCGACAGGTAGCACGATCTTTTCTGAAGACCGTGTTTTTACTCCCACAGATACTGCCATCACCCCCTCCAATTGAAATGGCTGATAAACAAGAAAAGTAATTGAATGTACAGACATTGTAAGATAGACACGTGCAATGGATAGTAGGGAAGAAAACAGGGCATGAAATAATTCACATTTATGTTGTCTAACCAAACAGAATAATAGGACATAATTTCACATATATGATGGCTAATTAAACAGGATAGCATGACACAATTTCACATGTATGATGGCTAACTAAACAGGATAGCATGACATACTTCAAAATATGATGACTATGTAAACAGGATGGCATGATATAACTATACGATGTGTCTATTAAAGTGGTTGGCATGCCATAAATCACAAACATGCCGTCGATGGAAACATGATGGCATGATATAATTCACGAATAGAATGACATAATTTAAAATATCATGACTATGTAAACAGGATGAGATGATATACCTATATTATTTCTTTAGAAAATGGGTTGGCATGCCATAATTCAAATACATGTTGTCTATGTAAACATCATGGCATGATATAATTAAAATATATGATTTATATACTAAGGAAGTGAGTAGAGGGCAATCGCATATATGATGTGTCAACTAAGGAGATGACATTCAATATTGTGTATATGATGTAAAAACTAAGCATTGCGATACAACATATGCATGATATGAGTAATATAACCCTGCCAAGTTTGAGCATACACCTCAGGGGGATAATAAGACTGGTCATCTACCTCTGAATCCTCCTCTGAAGAGCTGTCTGTAACCAGCAAGATATCTGCTTCAGCAGGTAGCATTGTCTGCTCTAAAGACCTTGTTTTCACTCCAGATTTCTCCATCACCAATTCAAATGGATGATGCACAGGAAGAGCAGTTGAATATACAAACATCGTCGACAAAAGCAATGAGAAAGACAAAAAAAGGACGGCATGATATAATTCACATATATGACGCTTGCCTAAACAGCATGGCATTGCATAATTCACATATATTATGCCTTGCAACAAGATAACATTGCATAATTCACATATATAATGTCTTGCAACAAGATGGCGTTGCATAATTCACATATATGGTAATTAGACACTAAATAGGTGGCATTCACAGAAAGCATGTCTAAACTAAGCAAATGACATAGCAATGCAAGATACCATACAGACGATATGAGCAACATAACCCTGCCATGTTAGAGCATGCACCTCGGGGGGGAAATAGGACTAGTCATCTGTTTCTGAATCCTCCTCTGGGGAGCTATCTGTAACCAGCAAGACATGCACTTCATCAGATAGCATTGTCTGCTCTGAAGACCTTGTTTGCACTCCAGATTTTTCCATGACCGTGCTGAATGGCTGATGCACAGGAAGAGTAATTGAATGTACTAAAATTGTTGCCAAATTTAACACGTAATAAAAATATGATGGCATGATATAATTCACATATAAGATGACTGGCTAACCAGGGTGGCATTGCAAAATTCACATATATGATGCCTGGCTAAACAAGATGGCATTGCATGATTCACATATACGATAAAGAAACTAAACAAATGGCATTGACACAAAGCATGTCTAAACTAAGCAGATGACATCTTTGATGTATACAGTAAGCAATGCAAGGCACCGTATGCATGATATTACCAACATCAGCATGCCAAGTTAGAGCGAAAGACCTCATGGGGTAAACAGGAGTGGTCTTCTCCTTCTGAATCCCCCTCAGAACAGTTATCTTCCTCTTGATTATGATCCGAAATGGGTGGAGGGGGGATGCCTTTGCACCCACCATGGAGCGATGTTTGCATGAAATTTTATTACCACGCAAGGCTCGTCTCTTTTGCTCTACATGATCAGTTCCATTGTGTACAATAACTGGCATGCATAGGAATAAAACATAGTGAGATTATGTAAGGAGTGCATGCACAAATCCAGAGTGATGGTAGCAAACTGTGGATAGACCCAAAACTAATGATAGCTGGCAGATAATAGCTTTAGCTAAAAAATACAGATGATGGCTCCTTTAATGTTTGTTTGCACCCAACATGAAACTCATAGTAGACACCCGAGATTAACCAGATAGTACTGATTGTTGCCCCAATATGTACCCCACAACCATTTAAAAACTCAAGTTTCAGCATTAGTTTGGACTTGACTCGGAGTCTAATAGGTGAAAACGGTGATAATGTAGCATGTCATCATATTAAGCGATGCATAACGTAAGCAGACACGGAAGAGTGTGACCTCTCTTGCAGACCCATGTAGTCCTCAAGGTCATCTGCTCAGTTGATGATGGTAATGAAGTTGTCGTGACTGCCGGCGGCGGGGAAGAAGATCTGAGGCGGCGAAAGACAGTCTGGAGAGCGGATCCCTGCTGTGGTGAACCCTCCCGTCGTTGGAGCAGTTGAGCTGGGGTGGAAGACATCACCGCAGGAGCAGGTCTAACCACACAAGGTTTTCTTTGACACATATTTGTAATAGAAGTAATTGTGTAAGGGCTTGTTTGAATTTGAGGATTCTAACAATGCAGGGATAGGAAATAGACAGGAATGGATAGGAATGTACGTGCAAAACAGAGAATTTAAAAACACAGGATTTCTGCCATTCTAGGTGTTTGATTCACAAGAATTGGAAGATCACAGGATGCAAAGAAGCATGGTGAGATTAAGTCAAACCACAAGAAAATGTACGATTATAATTCTATTATGCTGCTATCTCTTAGTCTTGTGCTTCATGAATAGGAAATGAAAAGGAGGACAAGTGGAAATTAAAATTCCTACGGTTTTTCTTTCAAGGAGACACTAAAGGAACAAATCCTACAGTTTTCCTTTGCTCCATTCCTTTGCACCAAATTAATGAAAAGTAGTACCATAGGAAACTTTCCAATTCCTATGATTCTCATTCACTTTCCCTTTCAAGCACTGGTGATTCTAGTAGGCAGGCTTGAGAAAGGAAAATCCTACACTAAAAAATGTTTTTGTGCTACCTCTATTACTTTGGACCCAGGCCACTGCCCTACTAGCTCAACTCCCAGGCCCAATGACAAATGCACAGCTCAAACGCGCAGAGATAAATAATGATGGCGTTCAAGAGAGTCCATCACGGAGAGCTAAGTTGCCTGGTACCTCACTGCTTGTCATATAGTAGGATAAAATAATCGTATTTCACGTTACTATGTGTGCTCAGTGGACAATATATATAACATGTAGAGTAAAAAAGAGATGCAACAAGTGTACAACCTCTTTGGTGAAGCCATGTTGATCTCAGCGTGATTGGGTTGGCCGGTGAGGATGCTCCGGCTGACTTGGCTGTCGGAGGAGGGGAAGAAGATCTTAGGCGTCTGGAGATGAAGCCCGAGGTACTGCTCCGATGTGATGGAGGGTTTCTTTGTTGGAGCAGCTCCGATGAGTTGTACGACACCAAGGCTGAAGCAGGACAAGAGAGACAACATTAACCTGAGTGGAATTCTAATAGCATCTCCAATAGATAATGTAAAATACATAACCACAAAGTGCTACATGTAAAATACATCAGCCTCTCATCTCTGAACTTAACTGTCGAAACTGAATTTAACTGTCGAAACTGAACTTAACTGTCGAAACTGAATTTGGCTGTCAAAACTAAATTTTACTGTCGAAACTGAACGCACTAGAAGGTGAGGCTACATGTCAGTCGACTGACTTCTTCATCTCTAGTCAGTCGATTTTGCAGCCGTTGGATACGAAATCAAGGGCCTGCAGTTCATCTTCAACCTCCACCCCCTGAGCCGCCAGCCACCATCGGCCAAATAGCCACCCCCCGCCGCCCACGGCCGGCGGTGCGCCGCCCCACCTGCCCCGAAAACACTCCTCACCGCCGGTCCACCGCCGCCCCGGCCATCCCTCTAGGCCCCCCGTGCCGAGATTTTTCTCCGGCGATCCCCACGCCACCGCCCCACCACCGCCAGCGACCACCGCCCCCACCCTGAACCCTAAGATAGATAGTAGGGTACCTCTCCACCTCCCCGCTGCGGCTGGTTCTTCCTTAACTCCGGCGAGCCCCTCCCCACCCCCTGAAAATCGACTGACCCAAAAGTTGATTAAGTCGACTGAAGTGTAGCTAAATCGGAGCAGCATCGCGAGCAAGAGCAAGAGCGAGAGCAGCAGTGCGAGCAAGAGCAATAGAAAGAGCGGACCAGGCAGGGGACTGAGAGCAAGAGCAGAGCAGCAACGCAAGCGAGAGCTAAAGCAACAGCAGCTTCTACTGATGTGGATGTCACCGCCGAGGGAGCGATGCCATGGAGGAAGTGGCCGGCGATGCCACCGTGGATGGAGCCGCGCCGTGTCAGCTCGGGACCAAGCGCCGGCAGCACCATGAGGTCGAATCAAGAAGAAAATGCGGTGATTAGTGCAGAACCTCTTTGGTGGCGCCGATTAGGCCACAACTTCATCTGAGGAAACGGTGATGATGATGCTCTTCCGATGGTGCAGGTGAATACGGTGGTGTGGGAATGGAGGTGGCGCGAAATACGAGAAGAACGTCGGGGCAGCTCCTTGGAGGTGGAGGACGGGGTGGCTGAACCGGCGAGACGGCATGATCGACGACGGATCCTCATCCGGTACGATGGATGTGGGACGTCGAGATGTGGGACGTCGAGGTGTTGTTGTGGTCGACGTCATCAGGGAAGAGGCTCCGGCTGGGTGGCGAACGGAGGAGGGTGTGGGGGTTCGCGGGTTTTCGCGGCCGAATGGGTGGGCGGATGGGATGGGAGTGTGGAACCATGGCTTAGGGACGCGCTTGTCCGAAATGTGGGGTAAGTTGCGAAAGTACCCCCACCGATTTGAGGTGGTTCTTTCGGTTTAGGGATACCACGGGCATTTCGCGTGTCGGGATTTCACAGGAGGTGGGAATTTTCGCGCATTGTAATTTTGGAATAGCAAGGCGCGGGTTGAGATGGAGGGAGTTGTCGGAGCACAACGAGACAAAGATATATCTTAAATATTTCAGGCTAACAAGGCGCGGGTTGAAGAGGCGGGAGTTTCGCAGCACGGTAGACAGAGACGCTGGCTTGAATTTCGGCATAACAAGGCGCGGCTTGAAATTTCGGGAGAACAAGCTTAACGTGTACCCAAAAAAAGATAATTTACACCTCAACACACACAACACACACATAAACACCATTTAGACTAGTAAGGTACATGTGCATTGCACGCATGAGATTTGGCAACCAAATTATGAATAAATACTACATTATAGCATGTAAGCTTTGAGTCATATATGCATGATGTAGATGTTCGTTTAATTCTTATAGTTCATTTCATTCAAAATCATCTAGTTTTTATAAGAAAGCTAATATATTTTAAGATTCATGGAATTGTGCGTTGTAAGACATAAAGTAAAAACAAATAATGGCAAATCATGTAGAAAAGCATTTGGGCAATTCTGATACGGAGATTCTCGAACAAATAAGAAGTGCTTGTGTTTTGAGGTTTGTGCATTATGCTTAAGTTCAACCATGGAGTCTTCTAGATTGTACATGTGGCGAAATCTGGTGCAATCTAGATGATATCCAACGGCCAGTAGTGCTCAAATTTGCCATCTCTGCACCATCGGATTCGCCTCATCCAACGACCATCTATCAACTTAGTTACCCGCACACAATATAAAAAATATAAAATATGTATCTCAAATTCAAATCAGCCTGACCTTGTTCAATGTGCATACATTACAACATGCTCGTTTCCAAACCACACCACGCAGATCTCCGTTATATTCATACATGCATGGGTTTCAAACATCATGATCTCTTATTCAAATATTTGAATTCAACTTTACATTGATTACGACCTCACCTAGTCTTTTACACCCACACAGTCGTCTTCTCTTTATAATTGCACCACTAACTTTCTCTCGTGCATGCATGCACACACACACTACCAGTTGGCATTATCCATCGCACACATGCAATCTTTTTCTTCAGGTCGGCCTCCCATGAAGGCACACACCCACATACACACCCCTCTCCATCATATCGGGCAATCTTTATCTCTCACGCGTGCATGCGCAATGATCGATGTTCCTCTATGTGTGTGTGTGTATAGATAGGTCTTTCAAAGTTTTCCACACAAACCGATCAATCTATATATCTTGTGAGGTCTCACCCTCTTTCCCACGTCCACATCAATCAATCTATACCTCTCTATATAGGATTACGGGGTTGTTTGGTTTGAGACTAAGTTGGCCAAAGCTTGCCACACCTAAGGTTAGGCAAATTTGACCAACTTAGGTGTGTGTTTGGTTCAAGCCACATCTTAGGCAAGCCACACTATGGTCCCACATCACATACACACAACAAGTGTGGCAAGATTCCCTTAGGCTTGCCAACTTGTGGCTCTCATTTTGAAGAACTAACCTTAGGCAAGTTTGGCAACATTGTATGGCAAAGTGTGGCACTCCTAGGCCTAGAACCAAACAACCCCTACATATATAGCTAATACACCCACATTAATTATATATCCAACTTCCCCCTCTCATCATCCATGCCTTCCGCTTCATCTCTCAGATGCGCGCACAATGGCAAAGATAGGGGCAGCAAGGGCCCTGCCCCCCCTAACATCACTATATATCGAGGCTAATATGAATGTGATCATTAGACAATTGCTGGTAAAAATGGTTTAAGTTCATGAATTGGCCCTCCTCGTAAAGGATTAGCAATGCTTGGCCCCCTAGCTCATTTATATTTCATGGCTCCGCCACTGCGCGCAACATCGCATGTTCTCACCCCCTCTCTCTAAATATCGATGTCGCACTTGTGCACTCCTTCATAGTCTCCCTCCACTCGGCCCGTCGCACCATCTTCTAGCCCCCCACTGGATTGTGCCACATGTACAATCTAGCAGACTCCATGGTTGAACTTAAGCATAATGCACAAACCTCAAAACAACAATGGTTCTCCTTTCTTCTAGAATCTTTCGTATCATAACTTCCCAAACTTTTTTTCTAGTTGAATTGCCATTATTTGTTTTTACTTTATGCTTTACAATGCACAATTCCATGAATCATAAAATATATTAAGGGCTTCTTTGATTCAAAGGATTCTCAAAGGAATTTTGGAGGATTCTAATCCTTAGGAATTTTTCCTATCTTGGTTTGATTCGTAGGATTGTAAACCATAGGAATTTTTCCATATGATTCATTTGCACTAGATTTCATAGGAAACATCCCATCCACTCAAACCTCTTTGAAAGAATTCTGCATTTTTTCTATGCACAATCAAACACTCGTACAATCCTGTAGGATTCAAGACGACATTCCACTATAATCCCATGTTTTTCCTATTCCCGCGTTTTGGAAATCCTACGAATCCAAGAGGCCCTAGATTTTTTATAAAAACTAATTGATTTTGAATGAGATGAACTATAAGAATTAAATGAAGGTCTACATCAGGCATATATGACTCAGAGCTTACATGCTATAGTGTGGTATTTATTCATAATTTGGTTGCAAAATCTGACGCGTGCAATGCACATGTACCTTACTAGTACTTCGAGTATGTGCAAAACACGTAAATTAGAATTCCAATGGCACGCTACATAGTGTCTCTTTTACAGTTCATGAAGCCACGTGGCACATGTGGAGGCGTTGTCGTGACCTCCTTGTGTGGATTGATCACAGTGACGTGCTGCTAGTTTGAGAAGAATGTACTCGTCCTCCCTGAGCCACACTGGCGGTACATGCACGAAGCAAAGATGTGCACGCACGCCACGCACGCACTCATTCCCTCGCACACACACGCGGGTACACGGGCAGACGCAATTTTGTACCAAGATCCACCCCATGCGATAATTTGATGCGTGTAAAGTCCTTCACTTCATTAATGGTCAATTAATACAGCGCATGCAAATTGAGTGCACATGAGGACGGAATAAAGACATTACTACTCCACTGCGCGCATGCGAGTAGTAAATCATGGGTTGCTAGTAGTACTTCCATTGGTCTCCTTCGTATTTTGTGCCAATTTTTGACAGTAACATAATATTTACGCATTTGAGGAGTGTAGTCTACTTGAAATTTACGTTCCACTAAACTCATCGGGAGCCGTTTCGGGCGTCGAAACCAAAACCATCAATTAATCTTTATCTTGTTCCCATAACATTCGAAAGCCTGCTCACACCTACTAGTACGTATCAAACCTGAACATGTTCCCACTATGCAGGTATTAGTACTAGTGCTAGTACTTAGGTTATAAAAAGGGGAACTACCTAACCGAAAATTACTCTACCTTTCATCCTCATAAGTGCTTCTTCTTCGTCTGTCCTTGCCATGGCCAGTGAGCATAGCTCTAGGTCGAGAACTACTCGTCAAGGGAGCGGCAACCAAGGCTGCAGAAAAAAAAGAGGGCCCGCCACCACGCAGAGACCACGAAAGATCTCTCACGGGCAGGCAATGGCTCCCAGGAGCGCCCTAGCCACGGAGGCGAACAAGCCGAGCCGGCGGCGCTGGAGTCGTTATCCCTCGACGACATGCCCGATCATCTCAATAAGCACCTCAATAAGCAGAAGGAGTTCATCCATGGCTTGGTGGAGCTGCTGAAGGAGAGCCTCGACGACATGCCCGCTGAGCTCAATAAGCAGGGGGAGTTGACTGGTGGCTTGGTGATGCTGCTGAAGAAGAGCATTGCCTCGGAGAAGAAGGCGACTGGAGAAATCCTGCAACTTCAGGAGGACAAGGCGAAGCTCTGCCACGAGCTCGGCCTATTGAAGGAGAAGAACGCCGACTGGAAGAAGCTGCATGAGAATAGTAGTTCCTCGATGAAGATGCTGCAGGCCCTCATCATGGAACAGAAGGAGGAGTTGGTGAAGCTCCACATTGAGCACCCGACTGCTGTCAAGGTACGTAATGCGGCCGTGGAAAAGATGATGAAGGCTCGCGCCGAGAAATTCCGCGTCATGGACAGAATGAAGAAGATGGCGGAGGAGACGTGCAAGGAGATGGAGGTCGTGGAGGTGATGAAGAAGCGGTTACAACTCCGCAATGAATTAGATCATTTGGGGTGATAATCTTCCTTCTTATTTTGCTCCTGTGTTTCATCTTTTGCTTTGGGTGTTTCGCCGCACGTGTCACATTCTCTGTGAGGCATGAATAGAACAATGCTGACAATGAGATGACTAGCAAATTAGATCATTTTTTATCGCCATATGGCACTGGGCTGTCATGTTTCGTGCTCCTCCGTCATAGTACTACTCCAGTGGAAAACTTGAGTATACCGCACGGTTCTTTGCTCCTCCTCAGGTCATCCGCACATTTATACAAGCAGTCAAATCACAAGGCCCCGCCTTCCAGCAGTAATGAGCATTCAAATCACAAAGGCCCTCGCCTCTCGTGAAACCGACCAAGCTAGGCTGCCCCCCCCCTAGCCTTTTAAAAAATGTATACTTTTGTATAGTAGTAGTATCGATGGATTGCGCCATGGAGCAAAACTAAAAATTAGAAAAAAGGTGGTACATATAGAGAGCACTCGTCGCCAAATTATGCATATAGTACTATTTAAAAAGCTAGTCACAATAATGGTGTCCAGCACAACCCACCCCTCAAATAAAACTAAGCACCCTGGAATTCTTTGACAAAACTAGGCACCCTGAAATTCTTTGACAACTAAACTGTTAGCTATATGATGTTGGCCATATATATTGTACATATATAATGTGAAGAAACGAGTGGTAGTACTATATCAACTAAAAGATGAAATGTAAGAAATACTAGTATGTACGTACTGAAGAGTTAAAGTAACAAGAAGAAACATAACATAGTTATGCTAGGGGCTCAGCACAACACACCCCTCAAATTAAACTAAGCACACCAGAAATTAAACTATGCAATAGAACCACCATGAGCAACAAGACTGTCACCTTACTCGGAGTCCTCGTCCACGTCCTCGACTTCCTCCTTGTCCCTCTTCCTCTTGGTCGATACTTCTTTGCTTGAACCACACACTTCGCTCTTGCTCTTCATCCAACCCTTGTAGATATTGAAAAAGAGGTAACCATCCATTGCAGCTGTAACATCCCAAATTTTCAATTTGGAATGTTATACATTAGATCATCATTGCATATCATATTTTATTTCATTTTGGGTTGATCCTAGAAATTCTACGCAACTCAAGGACCCACGGAGAGAGTTGGGTATTTTGTTATTTTCATATTTGAGTATTCTCAAATTTTGAAAAGAGGATCATTTGGTTTTAAATATTTTTCTATTTGAATATTTCCAATATGAAAATAAAAGAGAGGGGATAAAATGAATTCCCCAAAATGAAGAAATATAGGAGGAAAATATTAAAATCAAATAAGATTTTTATTCGGAGTTTTATTGCTATTTTATTTGAATTAGGAAAATGCGTTTCTCAAAAATGCATTAGAGGCCCAAATAAATATTCACTTTGTCCGCTATATTTTTAAGGATGTGGAAATTTTATTTCAGGATTTATGGAGTCCGTTTAGTATTTCTTTTATTCGTTTTATCTGCGTGTCGGAATATTTTTTTTAAAGTAACCGCCTTACCGGGCCGTGTCCGCCTGGGACACTAACCCGGCCGGCCCTTTAAGAGGCCGAGGCCGCGACCCCGCGAGCCACCCGCCATCCCCGCCGCCGCCACCCGCCAACCCCGTCGCCGCCCAACCCGAGGGCTGTCGTCGCCCCGCCGCCGCTCGCCGTCGCCCCCCCCCCCCCCCGCCGCCCCTGCGGAGTTGCCCGCCGCTGCCGGAGTTCCTGCCACCGCCGCCGACACGTTTGTCGAGGTAGCCGCCAGTTTTTTAAACCGTTCGGTTTTATTTTGAAAACCTAGATTCGTTTTTTAGATTAGATCGGTTCGGTTTTTTCGGTTTAGTTAAATAGCGGACGTTCGTCCGTACGTTCGTTTTAACGAATGGTGTTCTCCCGTTAGCCGCAGACAGTGAACATTCGTTCGTTAGCCTGTTCGTCAGTTTTTCTTTTTCCAGGGTTTTTTCGCGATTATTTTCGATCGCGATTTCTGCCCTGATCTTCGTTTTAGTTTATCTTTTCGCTCGTTTATCGGAATCAGGCGATTCAAGCGCCTAGATCTTCGTCTCGAAGCCCTATTTCTATTTAACCAACTTGAACAAGATTTTGGTACTGTAAAATTTGACTTAAGTCCAGATTAGTAAACGGATCTTGTTTCTATCGCAATTTGAGTTTCGTTGCTTTGTTTGAGTTGATTCTTTTTGCAAACCGGAGTTCTTAAGTTGAACTTTCTGGTTAGATCTCTTTTATTTGAGTTTTACCCATGCTTCTAGTTGAGTGCTTATTGTATGCTTTGTTTGTTTGCGATAGAGTACCCGGAGTGCGAAGCGTGCTACTACGAATCTCTAGGTTTTGCGGATCATCAGCAAGGCAAGTAACACTTTGATCATACCTCTTCACTACCCAGTTTTTATTGCATTAGATCAACACTCAAACATTGCATGGTTAGGATCTGATTAACATGTGGGTTTTGGGAAGTAGATGATGAGGTACAACCTATTGTCCTGTTTGTTACCAAACCTTTGGGAGTTACTTCTACATTATGCTTATATTGCTATGCTAAGCTCGTAGACGTGGATTGGGTGAGTGTATCCATGACAGATGTGAGAATTATTAATTATGGTTATCTTAAGGTGCCTACTTAAATACACATCTGGGTTGATTGCTTGAGGCACCCTGGAGTACCCAGTGGTTGTCAGGGCACCTGGAGAATCTAGTGTTGTCCTAGGATATCCCAGAGTACCCGTGTAATCATCCTATATGGTCCGCCATCCAGGCTCGAAGGGATCATAAGATTATTCATGCTAGAAACTTCCGTGTGCAGCCACAAGCCAATATGGGCTCTAGCATAGTTGAGTAAGTTGCGTGAAGCTCTTGAAGAGGTAGACTAGCATATGTAGTGGGTTGTAGGTGGTACTGTCTATCCAGAGTAGAGAGTTAATGCTTCAGAAAGACTGTGTCTTGAATCTCCGGCCATGGATGTGTTCGAGTCTTGTGAGTAAAAGTGCACAAATCTCTGTAGAGTGTACAAACTAATCATGGTTAGCCGTGTCCCCGATTATGGACATCTTGAGTATCTGGTTCTTGGATTATCATGTTGATCTCATCACTCTAATATAATTTGATTGGGTTTAATGATGATGTTTAATTGGGATTGAGTTGGAGGAACCTTCTCAATGTTTAACAACCACCATGATAGTTAAATAAAATGTATTCCTTTGTTGTAGGAAAAAATTGGCTTTATCCAAAACTGTAGCCATAGAGCTTTCCACCAGCCATATATGCATGTAGTGATAGCAATTATTTTGTTCATTACTCCATGTGTTACATTGCCAGCATATTCAATGTGCTGACCCGTTTTGGGCTACAACGTTTCATGTTGCAGACTTTTCAGACGACGAGTAAGGTGCCATAGGTCGTTGTCTTTCACTGAGCTATGTCGTTGGAGTTGATGGACTCACTTTATCTTCCAAGCCTTCTGTTGTTATCGTTTTTAGATGGCCTTAAGCCATATTATTGTAATAAGTTCTCTTTTGAGACATTCGATGTAATAAGTGTGTGATTGAAACTCTGTTATAAATCCTCAAGTACTTCATGTGTCAGCATTACCGATCCAGGGATGACACTGATGCACAGAGACTAGACTATTTGTGGTCTGGTCGCTACAAGATGGTATCAGAGCACACACTGACTGTAGGACACGGCCACTAAGTTAAAGCCCTAAATCACTCTTCTCTTCTCATTTTTGACTCCTCTCCCTTTTCTACTCTATAGGATGGCGGATGCAAGGAACAAGTTCACGCAACCGGATGAAGATACACCTTTTGGACGACACTTGAAGGAAGTCACTAGATACCAAAACATCAGAATACCAAGCTTCACCGGGACCTACATCGCCACTTTACCAGAAGAGGAGCGTTGGATGATTCGAGTTCAAGTTCCAGGAAGGACGTTCATGCTAGTCACTGAGCCCATAGAGTTTTCCTTTGACGCACCAACCTGGAGTCTAGGAAAGAGCATGGCAGCTCACATCACCATGGGACGCATTGGAGAAGTTTAAAACAAGGATCTCAAGGATACTATCTACCAGATTTGTGGGCGCCGAGATGAGCAATGGGAGATGATCAGCACCAGGAGGGATAGGTCCATTGCAGCTTTCATCCAGGAGTTAAACCAGCACATTCGTTGCCAAGAGAACCAGATGTGCGCAGGCATGATATATCTGAAGAAGGCAATGACCAGGATCACAGAGCTGGAGGAAGAACTCAAGTCTACACGCGATGGATATGAGGAGGAGATGACGATACTCGTGGAGAAGAATGATGACTTAACGAGGAAGCTAGGAGTATTCATGGGAGACCCCGCGCCGGGAGGAGAAGACGACGATTCCACTTGTCCGGAGAACTATATCATCATCGACAACACCGACTCGGACCCTGACGATAGCGATGATGAATATGTTGATGAAGCTGGAGCAGATATCATGGAGTCTTCCACCAATTAAAACTTCTAGTCGACCACCATATCAGTAATAGTATTCCCCCATGTATATAGTATAGCCCGAGCACTATTGTAACGATAGTTAGAACGCTTGTATGCCCTTGTTTGAATTGATTGAAGTGATATGTTTGTGTTTGTCTCATGTGCATATGGGTAGTGTTTTACCTCTAGACCACATTCTATTCTATTTTCTCACCTTTTCTAAACCCATCAGATGCCTCCGAGACATGACAATGGATTTGCTTTCCCGCCGGAGCTCACTTAGTTGATCCAGCAGCAGAATACCCTGATGCAGCTACTAGTCCAGAATCAGAACCAGGGGAACAACAACAACAACAACCCACCACCACCACCACCACATGTTGATCACTTAGCCCGTTTTCTAAGGCTGAATCCGCCGGTATTCTCCAGTAGCACCAAGCTGATTGTTGCAGATGATTGGCTCCGTAAGATTGGAAGGAAGTTGACCACTGCAGGATGCACAGATGCGGAGAGAGTGCGTTTTGCCGCACATCAGCTTGATGGACCCGCAACATCATGGTGGGAGAATTTCACAGCCACTTACCCCATCGACACTGTCACATGGGACCAGTTTCAGCAGGCTTTTCGCACTGCCCATGTTTCAGCAGGAGCTATGTCCATGAAGAAGCGCGAGTTTCGCAACTTGCGCCAAGGAGGACGCACAGTGGGCCAGTATGTGGATGATTTTAGTAAGTTAGCACGTTATGCGCCAGATGACGTCGCTATAGATGCAGCTAAACAGGAGAAGTTTCTGGAAGGACTGAATGATGAGTTGAGTATGCAGTTGATGGTGGCAACCTTCAACAACTACCAGGAGTTGGTAGATAGAGCTTTCATGATAGAAGGGAAGCAGCAGCAGATTGACAACCGCAAGAGGAAGTATGGACAAGGGAAGTACAATTCAGGAGCTCAGCAGAGGCCCCGTTTTACCACGAACTTGGGAGGACACCTTCACCATAACCATGGAGGCCATAATTCCAATGGAGGGAGTTCGCATAACCATAGTGGCCCCAAGAATAGGAATGGGAATGGAGGAAGCAACGGCCAGAACCGTTCCAACTGAGCAACGCCCACCAAGAAGGATCTAAGTCACATCACTTGTTTCAAGTGCGGGAAGAATGGACATTACGCCACGGAGTGTTCTGAAGCAAAGAATGGAAATTGCAATGGAAGCTCTAGGAAGAAGCCCAACCCTTTCAACAGGGGACAAGTGAACCACGTTAGCGTGGAGGAGGTTGAAGCACAACCCGATGCAGTAATAGGTAAGTTTTTGGTTAAGTCATTTACTGCAATCATTCTTTTTGATACTGGTGCATCGCACTCATACATATCAAGGGGATTTGTGGATAAGTATAACCTGCCAACCCAAGCCCTTAGGTCACCCATGTTAGTAACCTCGCCAGCAGCAGAGTATATGGCTAGCCTATGGTGTGATCAGTTACTATTAAGGATTGGTAACTACGTGTTCCCCTCAAACCTAATAGTATTTGAGTCACAAGGACTGGATGTAATATTAGGCATGGATTGGTTATCGAAGTATGGAGGGAACATTAACTGTGCCAGTAAGTCGATTTTCCTCACCACCCCAGAAGGAAGAAGGATCAAGTATGTATCCCGGCATGTGCCGAAGAGGACTCAAGTGAATTCCTTATCAGGAGTTGTATAGGAGGAAGTACCAGTGGTGAAGGATTTCCCTGATGTATTTTCAGAGGAGTTGCCAAGCATGCCACCGGATAGAGACATCGAGTTTTTGATTGAGCTTTTGCCAGGCACAGGGCCAATATCTAAGAGACCGTATCGGATGCCCACAAAGGATTTGGAAGAAATTAAGAAGCAGATTAAGGAGTTACTGGATAAAGGTTATATTCCCCCAAGTTCTTCACCTTGGGGATCACCAGTGCTTCTAGTGGAGAAGAAGGATGGATCATTGAGGATGGTTGCTGATTATCATGGATTGAATGAAGTGACAATCAAGAACAAGTACCAACTACCAATGATCAATGATTTGTTTGACCAGTTGCAGGGAGCTAAAGTATTTTCCAAGATCGATCTGCGATCAGGATACCATCAGCTGAAGATTCAAGAGCGGGATATACCTAGGATAGCTTTTACCACCAGGTACGGGCTATATGAGTATACCATTATGTCATTTGGTCTGACTAACGCGCCTGCATATTTCATGAACATGATGAACAAGGTGTTTATGGAGTTTTTAGATAAGTTCGTTGTGGTGTTCATTGATGATATTTTGGTCTACTCGAAGAATGAAGAGGAGCATAAGGAGCATTTGCGTTTGGTACTTCGAAAGCTCAGAGAACATCAGTTATATGCCAAGTTCAGTAAGTGTGAGTTTTGGTTGAAGGAAGTTGGATTCCTCGGACATGTTATATCCGGAGAAGGAATAGCAGTAGACCCCACCAAGGTTGTCGCAGTGACAAATTTGGAAGCACCCACGTCAGTTGGAGAGATCCGGAGTTTTATTGGACTCGCAGGATACTACAGAAGGTTCATTGAGAATTTCTCAAGGATTGCAAAGCCCATGATGGAGTTGCTGAAGAAGGACACCAAATTCAAATGGACTGGGGAATGTGAGGCCAGTTTTTAGGAGTTGAAGAAACGTTTGGTTACAGCCCCAGTGTTGATACTGCCAGATCAACGCAAGGATTACCAAGTGTATTGCGATGCTTCTCGTCGAGGACTTGGAGCAATGCTTATGCAGGAGGGAAGAGTTGTTTCATATGCCTCACGAAAGCTTAAACCCCATGAGTTGAATTATGCTACACACGATTTGGAGTTAGCAGCCATAGTGCATGCGTTGAAGACATGGAGACATTTTCTCATCGGAAACCATTGTGAGGTGTACACGGATCAAAAGAGTTTGAAGTATATCTTCACGCAGAAGGAGTTGAATCTCAGGCAGAGGAGATGGTTGGAGCTCATTAAGGATTATGATATGAGGTTGCACTATCATCCGGGAAAGGCTAACGTAGTAGCCGATGCGTTGAGCCCCAAGAGTCATGTCAATACACTCATGACCGGAGGATTACCCAAGAAGTTAGCAGGGGATCTTTGCGAGCTATGTTTGGAAATAGTTTCGAGAGGCTATGTAGCAACATTGGAAATTCAGTCTACTTTGATGGAGAAGATCATAGAATCTCAGAAGACTAACAAAGAGATTGTCGAGATAAAGGAAAGGATGAGCAAAGGAATGGCTAAAGGTTTTTGTGAGGATGAGCACGATACCCTATGGTTTGAGCATCGCGTATATGTGCCTAATGACCCCGAGATCAGGAAATTGATTTCGCAGGAGGCCCATCATTCACCGTATTCGATTCACCCAGGAAATACCAAGATGTATCTGGATTTGAAGGACAGTTTCTGGTGGACCAGAATGAAGAAGGATATTGCTGAGTATGTAGCAGTTTGTGGTGTATGTCAGAGAGTGAAGGCAGAGCATCAGAAGCCAGCAGGATTGTTACAGCCATTGCCAATACCTGAATGGAAGTGGGATAAGCTAGGCATGGATTTTATCACGGGATTGCCCAGGACTCGTTCAGGCTATGACTCGATATGGGTTGTAGTTGATCGTTTGACGAAAGTAGCTCATTTCATCCCAGTGAAGACCACTTACGCCAGTGTTAAGTTGGCAAAGATATACATGACCAGGATCGTATGTCTGCATGGAGTTCCGAGGACCATTGCGTCAGATAGAGGAACCCAGTTTACCTCAAAGTTCCGAAATCAGTTGCATGAGACTTTGGGTACCAGGCTAGAGTTCAGTACAGCCTTTCATCCACAGACAGATGGACAGACCGAGAGAGTCAATCAGATTCTGGAAGACATGTTGAGAGCTTGTGCGCTAGATTATGGATCTAGTTGGGACAACAATTTTCCATATGTAGAGTTCTCTTACAATAACAGCTATCAAGCCAGTTTGAAGATGGCCCCTTTTGAAGCTTTATATGGAAGGAGGTGCAGGACACCGTTGCTATGGGATGAAGTTGGAGACCGTCAGTTGTTTGGACCAGATTTGATTATGGAGTCTAAAGAGAAGGTTAAGTTGATTCGCGATAGAATCAAGGTAGCCCAGTCCAGGCAGAAGAGCTATGCGGATTCTAAACGGAAGGAGACAGTTTACAAAGTCGGAGACAAAGTGTATCTTCGTGTGTCCCCAGTTCGAGGAGTTAAGCGTTTTGGAGTTAAGGGAAAGTTAGCACCACGTTTTGTGGGACCATACAAAGTTTTGGAGCATATGGGAGAAGTTGCATACAAGTTGGAATTGCCAGAAGGATTGTCAGGTGTTCATGATGTGTTTCACGTTTCCCAGTTGAAGAAGTGCCACGCAGAGATGGTCGATATTCCTCTGAGAGATACAGTGCCGCTGGAAGCGATTCAGTTGGATAGAGATTTGACCTACGAGGAAAAACCAGTGAGGATTCTCGAGTTTGCTAGCCGAGTCACAGGCAGCAAGGTCATCAAGTTTTGGAAAGTTCAGTGGATCCACCATACCGAGGATGAAGCCACCTGGGAACAAGAGGAAGACCTACGGAAGGACCACCCACACCTATTTTCTAGCCAACCCGAATCTCGAGGGTGAGATTCATCTTAAGGGGGGTAGGTTTGCAACATCCCAAAATTTCAATTTGGAATGTTATACATTAGATCATCATTGCATATTATATTTTATTGCATTTTGGGTTGATCCTAGAAATTTTACGCAAGTCAAGGACCCACGGAGAGAGTTGGGGATTTCGTTATTTTCATATTTGAGTTTTCTCAAATTTTGAAAAGAGGATCATTTGGTTTTAATTATTCTCTTCGAATATTTCCAATATGAAAATAAAAGAGAGGCGATAAAATGGCTTCCCTAAAATGAAGAAGTATTGGAGGAAAAATATTAAAATCAAATAAGATTTTTATTCGGAGTTTTATTGCTATTTTATTTGAATTAGGAAAAAAATGTGTTTTTCCAAATTGCATTAGAGGCCCAAATAAATGTTCACTTTGTCCGCTATATTTTTAGAGGACGGGGAAATTTTATTTTAGGATTTTTGGAGTCCGTTTAGTATTTCTTTTATTTGTTTTTTTTGCGCATCAAAATATTTTTTTTTTAAAAAAAGTAACCGCCTTACCGGGCCGTGTCCGCCTGGGACACTGACCCGGCCGGCCCATTAAGAGGCCGAGGCCGCGACCCCGCCAGCCACCCACCAGCGCCACCGCCAGCCAAACCCTAGCCCGCCGCCGCCTTGGTTCGCGTGCGCCGCCGCCGCCGACGCCGCCGCACCCTGCCGCTGCACCTCGCCGCCGCCACCCGCGAGCCCCGCCGCCTCCCAACCCGAGCGCCGCCGTCGCCCCACTACCGCTCGCCTTTGCCCCGCCACCCCGCCGGAGTTGCCCGCCGCCGCGAAGTTCCTACCGCCGCCGCCGACACGTTTGTCGAGGTAGCCACCAGTTTTTTTAAACCGTTCGGTTTTATTTCGAAAACCTAGATTTGTTTTTTTTAGATTAGATCGGTTCGGTTTTTCTGGTTTAGTTTAATAACGGACGTTAGTCCGTACGTTCATTTTAACGAACGATGTTCACCCGTTAGCCGCAAACAGCGAACGTTCGTTCGTTAGCCTATTCGTCAGTTTTTCTTTTTCCAGGGTTTTTCCGCGATTATTTTCGATCGCGATTTGTGTCGTGATCTTCGTTTTAGTTTATCTTTTCGCTCGTTTATCGGAATCAGGCGATTCAAGCGCCTAGATCTTCGTCTCGAAGCCCTCTTTCTATTTAACGAACTTGAACAAGATTTTGGTACTGTAAAATTTGACTTAAGTCTAGATTAGTAAATGGATCTTGTTTATTTCACAGTTTGAGTTTCGTTGCTTTGTTTGATTTGATTCTTTTTGCAAACCGGAGTTCTTAAGTTGAACTTTCTGGTTAGATCTCTTTTATTTGAGTTTTACCCATGCTTCTAGTTGAGTGCTTATTGTATGCTTTGTTTGTTTGCGATAGAGTACCCGGAGTGCGAAGCGTGCTACTACGAGTCTCTAGGTTTTGCGGATCATCAGCAAGGCAAGTAACACTTTGATCATACCTTTCACTACCCAGTTTTATTGCATTAGATCAACCCTCAAACATTGCATGGTTAGGATCTGATTAACATGTGGGTTTTGGGAAGTAGATGATGAGGTACAACCTATTGTCTTGTTTGTTACCAAACCTTTGGGAGTTACTTCTACATTATGCTTATATTGCTATGCTAAGCTCGTAGACGTGGATTGGGTGAGTGTATCCATGACAGATGTGAGAATTATTAATTATGGTTATCTTAAGGTGCCTACTTAAATACACATCTGGGTTGATTGCTTGAGGCACCCTGGAGTACCCAGTGGTTGTCAGGGCACCTGGAGAATCTAGTGTTGTCCTAGGATATCCCAGAGTACCCGTGTAATCATCCTATATGGTTCGCCATCCAGGCTCGAAGGGATCATAAGATTATTCATGCTAGAAACTTCCGTGTGCAGCCACAAGCCAATATGGGCTCTGGCATAGTTGAGTAAGTTGCGTGAAGCTCTTGAAGAGGTAGACTAGCAGATGTAGTGGGTTGTAGGTGGTACTGTCTATCCAGAGTAGAGTGTTAATGCTTCAGAAAGACTGTGTATCGAATCTTCAACCATGGATGTGTTCGAGTCTTGTGGGGAAAAGTGCGCAAACCTCTGCAGAGTGTACAAACTAATCATGGTTAGCCGTGTCCCCGGTTATGGACATCTTGAGTATCTGGTTCTTGGATTATCATGTTGATCTCATCACTCTAATATAATTTGATTGGGTTTAATGATGATGTTTAATTGGGATTGAATTGGAGGAACCTTCTCAATGTTTAACAACCACCATGATAGTTAAAAAAATGTATTCCTTTGTTGTAGGGAAAAATTGGCTTTATGCAAAACTTTAGCCATAGAGCTTTCCACCAGCCATATAAGCATGTAGTGATAGCAATTATTCTGTTCATTACTCCATGTGTTACATTGCCAGTATATTCCATGTGCTGACCCGTTTCGGGCTGCAACGTTTCATGTTGCAGACTTTTCAGACGACGAGTTTGGTGCCATAGGTCGTTGTCTTTCACGCAGCTATGCCGTTGGAGTTGATGGACTCACTTTATCTTCCAAGCCCTCTGCTGTTATCGTTGTTAGATGGCCTTAAGTCATATTATTGTAATAAGTTCTCTTTTGAGACATTCGATGTAATAAGTGTGTGATTGAAACTCTGTTATAAATCCTCAAGTACTATGCGTGTTAGCATTACTGATCCAGGGATGACACTGATGCACAGAGACTAGACTGTTTGAGGTCTGGTCGCTACAGCAGCGTAGTGGATGTGGTCTATATCTAGTACATTCCGCTGCCATGCATGACGATGAAACGTGTAATGAGGTTTCTCCAGTTTACCGTACGAAGGATGAACCATGGCTCCTGCCAGGGTCAGCATTGAAGGCTGACCACTGGAGGGCAGCAGCCGATTCTTCTAGAGGTCGAAGGGGTTGCCTACAACGAGGCCTATCCGATCCAGGACTCTTTTGTCGTTCGTAAAGTCTACAGTAATGAATTTGACTAGGTCGCTCTTGAGGAAGTTCTTAAAATCCTGGCATTCAACGTCGGCATGGCATATGTGGTAGACCAAGCATAAGTCATGCAAGGAAACCATGATCACGGTGGGCTTCTTCCTTTCTTCCTCCTTTAGATCCTTCTCTCGTCCCAGGACTGTGGTGTACTCAACATCTAGCCCAGCGACCCACTCATCATCTGAGTTTTCGAACATGCATCTGAAGCGAGCAAGGCATCCTTTCACCGTCGCGGAAGAACGAGTGTAGATGACATCGAACTCATCGCCGGTGATGGTTCTAACCTTGTAGTCACTGCCGATCATGGAGATTTGGGGCGCCATGGATTTGGGAGGAGGGTTAGGATTAGTGGAACTGCCATAATGTGAAAGGACGGGACGACTGGGAGCGAACCGCCGTAATACTAAAGGACACGCGGGGACGAGTGGAGCGAACTGCCAGTGTGCGAACGGCAGGGTAGTGGCTTTCCATTCTCCCATGATACGGTCTTCCGAGAGCCCTTGGATCTGAGATCGAACAGTTGCATGGCGTGATTCTAGACCTATTGGTGAATATCCTATCCTGGAGGGTTATTCTGCAAATTTTCAGCAACTTAGCATGCGACCGTTCGATCTCAGATCCAAGGGATGCCAGCAGTCCGTATCATGGTCGCGCCTACCGCGACCATCGCGTCGCTCGCGCGGTCGCGCCCTTGGAGATTTAACACGGTGCGTTAGGCTATCTGATGTTGGCATGTCATACATAGTCATCACTTAGTCACTCATACTACAACAAGGTTAGCTATAAGGTTGGCTATAAGTGTACTTTTTTTACTTCTCTCAATCTCTTTCTTCGTACTCCCTCCGTCCCATAATATAAGAACGTTTTTGACACTAGTGTAGTGCCAAAAACGTTCTTATATTATGGGACAGAGGGAGTAGTATTTATTGCATTTGCCAAGGAGTGACCTCTTCCAATGAAATGGTGCTTAGATGAGGTGCCAAGGGCATTAAATGGCTTAGCAATCAAGTCCCCAATGCATAGGTGCTTATTAGTTTTTTGTTGCTAAGTTTGCTTCATTTAATTAGCTATAGACTCAAAATTGTCTTTTCACCTAGGTACACGCGCTTAGCATCGTTTCTTCCTTGGGTCACCAAACTAGTCTCTCTCTTCTTAATTAACTTGCCACATCAGACTTTATGCCTATGTGGCAAGCTTAGGCTACTCATAGTGGGGAGTATCATATACAAGTATCATGCAAATGATACTAGTATATGATACTACCTTCATAGTGCATAGTAACATAACGTAGTATCATAGATGACCATATTTATTGCCATGCATGACACAAAGTAGCATAGCATTTAACATGATACGGTATCTACCTATGTTACTCTAACCCTCTCTCTCTTCTTTAATTATATGCCACATAAGCATGTTTGATAGTCCCAAGTGCATGTTACCGGCTATGTTACCCCCACTATGGTCAGCCTTAGCACCTGTAGGAGCAAGTAAGTATAATAGTGGGCTATAAGCCCGCTTTACATGGCATTTTTGCCTATGTGGAGGAAAGAGAGGCAAGGAAAAAGTGGAGAAGTGGGCTCTCATGCAAGAGCCAGCCTCTACTACATGGTGGAGCATTGGGAGAGGCACCTGTATGGAGGTGGTCAGGAATTGGGAGACTCACGCCAGTCGTAGCACCGTAGTTAAAATGATAATGGCAAGTCAAATCACGGGGCCCCACCTGTCCAGCAGTACCTCGCTGTCAAATCACACTGCCCTACGTTTGCAGCAGCCTACTCCCTCATCTTCTTGCGTCTCTGTCGAACCGACTAGGCGAAACTGCCCTGCCTAACGCGCAGGAAAGCCCCGCCCTCGACTTTTAAATAGTACTCCCTCCGTCCAAAAATACTTGTCCTCGAAATGGTTGTATCTAGACTTATTTTAGTTATAGATACATTCATTTTATCCATTTTGAGGACAAGTATTTACGGACGGAGGAAGTATACTACTAATTTTGTATCCATGGATTGCGCCATGGAGCAAAGCCTCAAGAAAACGGCGGTACAATTGTATGGAGTATACAGCACGCCTGTAGTGGTCGCGTCGCACCCCAGACGGTCGGTCGGTCTGGAACGATGCTCTCCAAATGGAACGCGCGTCATATTGCGTTTGCACACACATGTGGGACCGCAATTGAGAACCAACCATAGGCACACTCCCCGGCCTCGCAAGTCGGGTGAGTTAATAGAAGAGAGAGACGAGCATAGTACTAGAGAAATGTTGTACTCCCTCCGTTCCAAAATATTTGTCTTTCTAGGCATTTCAAATGGACACAACATATAGATGTATGTAGACATATTTTAGAGTGTAGATTCACTGATTTTGCTTCGTAGGTAGTCACTTGTTGAAATTTCTAGAAAGGCAAATATTTGGGAATGGAGGGAGTACATATGTTGGTACCTGGACGATCCCTGCAAGACACGGAAGATCAGTTCGTCCATGCATGTGACCGGACTCTAGCAGACACACCTGGATTGGCTATTGTCTACATATCTTGCAGGCTGTATTGTACAGGGCTGTAGTTCTAGTGAGAAATCTAAAAAGGTTTCTTGTCATCTTGCAAAATTAGGTGTCATGTGCTTCAGATCATTGCGAGGGTTAAACAGCGACAACTAAGTTGGGCTAGTCATTGGGGGCACATGCACGAAGACTACTCGGCTGCCATCTAGGTCAAGCCGGCTATGTTAATTAGGACATCTATCGGCGAACTCCTTTTCTATGAGTTTATCTTTAATTTGAGCTTTGATCCTCGTCTAGTTTGTCCGTCGGGATTCATGTTGTCTCCTTTGGGCAGTGAGGTTATGATTGTCGGATTTTGGGTTCCGGCAAACCCTTGAGGTTCGAACACTGGGGTGCGCACGGAGATCTCTCCCCTACCAGCTCACGTCTCGAAGTCTCGCAAAGATCTAAGCGAGAAAGATGAACACACAAGGACACAAGATTTATACTGGTTCAGGCCACCATTGTGGTGTAATACCCTACTCTAGTGTGTGGTGTGGTGGATTGCCTCAGGGGCTGATGGTAAACAGTACAAAGGGAGAACAGCCTCGCGAGGGGCTGTTCTTGAGCTGGTGCGATGAACTGCTTGGGTGAGTTCAGCCGCTTCTCCCTCTCTCTCTGGCGATCTGTTTTTTCCTTTTTCTATCCTGTGGTGGCTAGTCCTATTTATAGAGCGAGGCCCTGGGCCTCTCCCCAAATAATGAGCGGGAAGGGTGCCAACAATTGGCCATTTTGAAGGGGAACATCTGGTACACTTATCCTGACTAAAGTTGGTCTTCGGCTGCCAAAGGCCCACACGATGACGCCGCCCTGGGCTCCACGGTGACCTCCATCCTGCCATTCTGCTGGTCTTGGTCTTCTTGCACCGAAACGGTAACCTTTTCCTGATGCCTTGGCCTGTGCTTGCACCCTTTGCACCGAAAGGGAAACAAGGACACTGCACAGGCCGGCACCCGCCTGGCGCCCGCCTGGCCTTCGATCGTCATGGCTTGCATCACTGGCTCCTCGGGAGGTACCCCGCCTTGATCTCTCCGCCTCCTCGCGAGCCCTCCTGAGGAGGCTGCTCCTGAGGAAGCTTCCTGTCGTCAACCCCGCGAGGCTTGGCCCCTCGCGAGGGTCTTGAGCTTGAGCTGATGAAGCTGGGCTGCATTGGGCCCCCACTTGAGCCATGCCGCAGGCCGTAGGCAGGCAAGTCTGGGGACCCCCATTCCCAGAACACCGACAGTAGCCCCCGGGCCCAAGGCGCACCCGGACTTGGCTTAGCAGAGAAGCGAAGGGGCAAGTGCGAAGCACCACGGGCCCCAACAGCCTTCGGCCTTGGGCCCCATGTGGCAATTGATTGGACGTGGGTGTCTTCGCTTACCCACGACGCCTCGGCAACCGCACGACTTCACAAATCCCTGCATGCAAAATGGGTCATGATTACCAGTGATCATGGAGGCCGGCGGTTGGCCTCCTATGGCTATAACTATGGAACGGCGCGAGCCATTCCAGTTCATCTCCCCTTGCTACTCCTCTTCTCCTTCATCTTCGCCATCGCCCCGTCTCACGCCGATGGCACCAATCCGCCGATTCTCTGCAGAAGAGAAGGGAAAGGCCCCCCGAGAAGGCCCTGACCCGCTTCCGCCGAAGAAGCGGTTAGTCCTCTACCGCCGAGACGAGGGCGCGTGGCAGGAGGCATCGAGGCCCTTGTACGAGTGGCCGCCGCCAGGGTTCCCGCTGCCCTTGTACGCTCGGATCGAGGGCCCTGGGGAAGAAGGCGCCGATCGCCATCGTCGGTGCCGCCGTCAACGCCGGCGGGTTACGGCGGTGCGCGTCGTTCCTCCTGGAGTCCACGCCGAGGGCTCCTCTTGTGAGCTTGTGCTCCATGCCGCCATTGCTCCTTGGTCTTGGATTCGCCTTCCTCCCTCCTTCGCCTTTGAGATCCCTCCGAGGGGACCTCTTGAGCTCTGGCTGCAGCACACTGACTGCAGCACCCATGCGACTGGAGCGGAGGTCGAGGTCGTCGCTCCGGGCAAGGTCTACATGACCCGTGGTTGGGGCGAGATCGCCTGGGTCTGCCGGACAGGGGGTGCCCTCGTAATCCACCTCGTCTATGATGGCGCCTCCCTGATGTTCTTCAAGGTCTTCGACGCGGAAGGACGCTGGCTGGAATGCTGCCTTGAGAAAAGTGGTCGGGGCATCGCCGTGGCGAGGACCAGGCCCGCCAATCGCTTCCCCTTCCTCAGGCGGCAGCGAGGGTGCTGGAGGGTCCAGCGACTCCGCCGAGCTTCACGTGACTCCGGAGACGAGCGATGACAGCTACGAGCCACCGAGCTCGCGTCGCGCTCGGAGCAGGGCGGGCTCGTCAGGTCACCGACGCCACTGATCTGGATGGGGTTGGCGCTCGTGCCTGACGGCCCACTGTTGATGATGGTGTCTCCTGTGGAGGCGTGCGTAGTTAGCGCTCTTAGGATTAGCACCTCTTGTTCCCTGCGAGGAATCGAAGTACCACCCCGCGGGGGTATGTAAGGCGCTGGCCATGTCTTTTATAAATATTACATCCTCAAGACGAATCAATGCAAGGTGCTTGTCCTGTCCCGGCTTGGCTCCCCCTTTCTTTCCTCGCGAGGGCTTGGTGCTCTACGCTGACAGGTCCCGGTCCCCAGGCAGGCTTCAGCCGTCGCTGGTATGCCAGGTCGCGATGCCATGGTCAAGGCCAGGAGGTGAGCGGCCCAAGGTCCAGTAAGAGCCCCTGAGTCGCGATGCTCAGGAGGCCCCCTTTAGCGCTCAAGAAGCCTCCGCTGGGCGAGAAAGGCAAGCAACGTTGCCGTGACAGAGCTGCAGTAGGCAAGGGTTAAGCGCGGAGTCGAATCAGTTTTCGCGTGACTTATCTCGTAGGCTTGGAGTAGTTTTCATTGAGGCGCCAGGCCCGCGCTGCGACGGCTGAGGTGCTGCTGGGTTAGGCGCTCGCGAGCTTCTTCCCTCTCTCCCGCGCTTCCCTTAATGCTCTACGTCCTCAGGTCCTGGCCCTCGAGCGAGCTCAACCGCCGCTGGTATGATAGGTCGCAATGCCATGGGTCAAGGCCAAGGGCTGAGGGTTGGAGAGCCAGTAAGGGCCCATGAGTCGTGATGCTCAGGCGCCCCCCTTTTAACATGCAAGCGGGTCGTGCCAGAGAGAAGGAGAGAAGGCTCGCGATGCCACCAGCGTTACTCCTGGAGCGGGTCCTGTATATCAATCGCGAGGGGAAACAAGGTTCATCGCCACGGTTGTCAGCTAACCATTGGTCCCTCCGAGGGAGGGATTGGGGCACTGAGGGCCTGGTGAGGTGATGCCTAGCAGGGCCGCCACGGCCAGAGCTCAGCCACTCAGATTTTTCGGTGTTGCAGGGACGGACCCGTGCGCAGGTGCCGTGCCAAAGCGAGCGGCTCTGAAGGTAGGTGTCAATCGAGCAGGCAATTAAGTCGAGCAGGTTAAGCATGAAGGAGCAAGTCCATTTAGATAGATGCGGTAAAAGTAAATGCCACTGGGTCCGGCCCGAGCAGCTTGGGGATAATGCAGCCTGAGGGGCGCCCCCAACAAGGTAGGTAAAAAACATTAAGTAAAACGGATACATGTCACAGGGAAGGTACCACGCGACCTGGGAATGATGCAGCCTGCGGGCGCTCCCAGCTGAAGACAGAACTTGAAAAGATGTCACGTGATACCATCGCAGAGCGACCGTCGGAGTAGCTGACGACGCGTGGTGAAGAAGCCAACCCTCACGAGCCTTCGGAGCCCTGTGCCTTGGGAGGCTCTTGGGGTCCGGGCGGCTCCTCGAGGTCCATCTCCATCTCCTCCAGGAACGCGCGGTGCCTGGCCACCTGAGCTTCCAAGATGCTCCTCATCAGGCGCTGGTAGGCAGCGGCCGCGTTTGGCAAGTCGAAGGGCATGCGAACATAGCTGTGAGGTGGACCCTCACAACGCCCCACGCGTGAAGGCCGGAGGCGCTCGTGAGACGCGGCTCGGTTGATCCTTGGTATATTGATGCAGACACGCAGCCCACCATCCTCGCCGAGATGTGGGGCTACGGCAGGTAGGCGGCGACTACCGCGCATGACTCTTGTCTCCTGTAGCTCTTGAATGTTTCTCGCGATGAACTCCTGAGGGTTTGGCCCTCCTTGCCTCATTCCTTCCTGAGGGAAGCGCGCCTTGAAGCACGCCTCCATGTGGTGCCGGAGCGCCTCCCTCGTGACCTTGGCAAAGTCGGTGGCTCTCCAAGAAAAAGCCCCCGAGCTCTACTCGAGGAGGGCGCCGGGCGTGCCTTCCTATGCGACAGAGGGTGGCGCCCCTTGAACGGGCGCGGATCCTGACGCATGCCTCTGGAGGCGCCTGCCTCCTGAGGGTTTGGGCCAGGTGAAGCCTTCTTCTTCTTAGGGACTGCTTTTGGAAGTCTCCCGCTCCTATGGTCTGGGTCTTCGACTACCGCGACTTGGGAGGCACGCTCAAGAGAACACACTGCATCCCTCTCCTTGCAAGGCACTGTGATGATTCCGCCGCTTCCTGGCATCTTGAGGACATTGTAGCCATGGTGAGTCACTGCCATGAACTTGGCCAAAGCTGGGTACCCGAGGATGGCATTGTATGGCAGGCAGACGTGGGCGACGTCGAAGTCAATGAGCTCGGTGCGGTAATGGTTGCGCTGCCCAAAGGTGACAGGAAGGCGAACTTGCCCTATCGGAACAGTGGAACCATCAGTGACCCCTGAGAAAGGCTTGGTCGGCTGAAGCTGATCATATGGCACTTGGAGATTGTTGAACGTCTCGACGGATAGGACATTGAGTCCAGCTCCGCCATCGATGAGGGTCCTGGTGACTTGCACATTGCTGATGACTGGGGAACAAAGCATCGGGAGGACCCCGGCCGTTGCTGCGCACTTGAGCTGATCCGCTGAGCTGAACGTGATGGCGCATGCAGACCACCTGAGAGGGCGCGTGGCCTCAAGCTTGGGGAGGACTACATTCACCTCACGAGAAAACTGCTTGAAGATGCGCTGAGAGGCTGGGGCCCGAGCGCCGCCCAGGATGCAACCGATTGCGCGCGGCTCCTGGAAGCCCCCAGCCCCCTCTTCCTGGTGATGGTCTTCATTCCTCCTTGGCTGTGGTAGCAGAGGAGGGAGGCCCGCGTTGCCTTGAGGGCAGTCCTCACGAGGCTGATCCCTCCAACCTCCCTCGCAAGGCTGGTCCTACCAGCGGTCCTCGCGAGGTCGGTCACGCCACCCTTGGCGAGGGCCACGGTCTTGCCATCGTCCTCCACCTCTTCCTCCTCCTCGGCCATAGCCCCTGTCGTTGCGGTCGGGGCGTCGGCCGATACGCCCATCTCGCACGGCCCTGAGCTCTTGGCATTCATTGGTGTTGTGGGTGTGGAGGTCGTGGTACACGCAGTACCGGCTGCCCTTGGATGACTCAGGCTGGTCCTTGCCTCGCTTGGTGTCTGGCTCTGCTGCAAGCATAGTAGCCCCCTTGCGCTTCACGTCCTTGACCTTGGGCTTCTTTTCTTCCGGGTCGACAGCCGGGAGCTCGAGGAGGGAGAGGCGCCCCTCCTCAGCCTTGGCGCACTTGGTCGCCAAGTTGAATAGCTCTAGTGATGTGCACAGGTCTTCATGGATCACTAGCTCCTCCTTCATCTTGATGTCACACATGCCATCGGAGAAGGCTGAAATGATGGCCTCCTCAATCACCCTGGGGATCTTGAGGCGGGCGTTGTTGAAGCGTTGGATGTACTTCTGCAGGGTCTCTCCTGGCTGTTGCTTGATGCAGCGTAGGTCACTCATGGCCGGGGGCCGGTCACGAGTACCCTGGAAGTTGGCGATGAAGCGTGTGCGCATCTCGTCCCAGGAGGAGATCGTGCCAGGAGCCCGGTTCAGGAGCCAGGTGCAGGCACCGTCCTTGAGCGCCATGGGGAACCAATTTGCCATGACCTTCTCATCCCCGTTGGCAGCTTCGATGCCTAGCTCGTAGAGCTGGAGGAACTACGTGGGGTCTGCGGTGCCGTCATAGCGAGGAGGCAGGTCCAGATTGAACTTGCCGGGCCACGCGACGCTACGCAACTCAGAGGTGAAAGTGCGGCAGCCTGCTGTGGCCACCTGAGCTCTCTGCTGATGCGGGGCTTGCTCCTGGAGGTTCCTGCGCACCGCTGCCTGGAGCAGTGCAGGGTCTTGACGTGGCGGTGCAGGGATACGATCGTGGTGCTCCGGTGTTGGGAGCACACGAGAGCCTTCTTGGGGGCGAGGGATCTCTTGGCAGCTCCTTTCTTGTCGCGCAGGCGCCGTATGCGGTGGGTCTCGTCCTGGGGCCGCGCGCCTTGGAGCCAGGCGCCTTCTTGGGGAGGAGGTGGTGAAGGCACCTCCTGCTCCTCGCCTCCTACGCAGGATGGAGGGCGAGGCAGCGAGAGGGACGGCATGGGAGAGCCCCCTACGGCGCTGATGAGCTCGGTGATGCGGGCGAGCCAATCCTCGTAGAGGTCGTCGACGGGATGGTAGTGCAGGAGCTCACGCGCCAGGAGCAGTGCGGCGTGCGCATCCGTGGGGGCACGACGGGCATGGGACGACGAACCGGCCGGAGTCAGCGACGGGGTGGTCGTGCGGCCATCGCGCCGCACTAAAGGATGCAGGGACGAGGCATGTTGCTCGTTCCCCGCCGGGCCGGTGGCGGCGTTGGCAGCAGGCGACGGAGAACGACGGGGGCGTCCACCAAGGGGCGCCGTCTGGGCGACGCGGGTGGCGAGAGCATCCCGACGCTCGGCGCGAGCTTGGCGAGCGTCAGCCATGGACACGGCGGAAGATCAGACACGACCAGCGGAAGAAAGATTCTGGCGCACCCCTGCCTGGCGCGCCAAATGTCGGATTTTGAGTTCCGGCAGACCCTTGAGGTTCGAACACTGGGGTGCGCACGGAGATCTCTCCCCTACCAGCTCACATCTCGAAGTCTCGCAAAGATCTAAGCGAGAAAGATGAACACACAAGGGACACGAGATTTATACTGGTTCAGGCCACCATTGTGGTGTAATACCCTACTCCAGTGTGTGGTGTGGTGGATTGCCTTAGGGGCTGATGGTAAACAGTACAAAGGGAGAATAGCCTCGCGAGGGGCTGTTCTTGAGCTGGTGCGATGAACTTCTTGGGTGAGTTTAGTCGCTTCTCTCTCTCTCTCTCTCTCTCTCTCTCTCTGGCGATCTGTTTTTTCCTTTTTCTATCCTGTGGTGGCTAGTCCTATTTATAGAGTGAGGCCCTGGGCCTCTCCCCAAATAATGAGCGGGAAGGGCGCCAACAATTGGCCATTTTGAAGGGGAACATCTGGTACACTTATCCTGACTAAAGTTGGTCTTTGGCTGCCAAAGGCCCTGACGATGACGCCGCCCTGGGCTCCACGGTGACCTCCATCTTGCCGTTCTACTGGTCTTGGTCTTATTGCACCGAAATGGTAAGCTTTGCCTGATGCCTTGGCCTGTGCTTGCCCCCTTTGCACTAAAAGGGAAACAAGGACACTGCGCAGGCCGGCGCCCGCCTGGCCTTCAATCGTCATGGCTTGCGTCACTGGCTCCTCGGGAGGTACCCCGCTTTGATCTCTCCGCCTCCTCGCAAGCCTGCCTAAGGAGGCTGCTGCTGAGGAAGCTTCCTATCGTCCGCCCCACGAGGCTTGGCCCCTCGCGAGGGTCTTGAGCTTGAGCTGATGAAGCTGGGCTGCATTGGGCCCCCACTTGAGCCACGCCGCAGGCCGCAGGCAGGCAAGTCTGGGGACCCCCATTCCCAGAATGCCGACAATGATTTCTTGTCATGTGGTATTTTTTTGTGTTATATGTTTTAATCCGGTGCTTCAGATCAAAATGACGACAATTGCGCCTCCGGGCCACGTGCATGAAGACTTCTCGACAGTCATTGACGAGGTCAAGCCGGCTCCGGTAGACAAAAGAAAACTAGTACTCCACTATATAGCCAGGAGCCTCCGCGCTTGCTTGCTAGTGTTGCTCTCTTCACACTATCTCATCCTCTCCAGATCTAAACACGACGGCGGTGGCCACACACACACTCTCTCTCTCTCTCTGCTCACCGCTGGTCATAGATCCAGCCGGATCCTCTCCGCCGGGGAAGGTGAGAAGGTGCAACGTTCATGCGGTCGTCCTCGGCGACGGCTCTTACCCACTGCGGGCGCGTCCCGATCAGCGTGCCTTGTCGTTCTCTCCCAAGCACCACTGGCGAGGGAGGGCCTCCGACCCCTTCTTCCTCGCTGTCATAGTGTGGGCAGATCCGGCCTCCCGCCGCCCACCTAGCGACATCCCGATGACCATCAGGTATAACTTTCTTCGAAACCAGCCTTGCTCTCCTTACCGAGCTCTTGATGTCGCTGCATTTGTATCTTTTACTATTTCTCAGGCCCCCTCATAGATAGGATCGATCGGCTATTCGAAAACCACCTAAATTTTTACGGTTAAGAGGTAAGACTAGTTCATGCACTCAAATCTAGTACTACTTGGTTAAAACAAGGAAGAAATGGGGTGGGGTGGGGGAAGATTTGTTACCTGAATCTAGGACTTGGTCGAAAGAGGAAATAATGGGGGCGAAAAGTAGCAGAGACTGGCTATCCAACTGGTCTCTAGGTCTAATAGGGAAATAAAGGGAAACACAGTACAAACTCAATATAAACCCGATCTATTGGTTGAAAAAGGAAAGAAAGTGGGGACTGGGGGACAAGTCAACAGAGTAAGTCCAGCACTAGATTTGCTAGCCTCACACACTATAAGGTGGCTATATCGAACAAAAAATGGGACCAACCCAGATATCCTGTTCTGATGTTTGTTGCCCCGAGCCACTCTTATGTAATGCCACTGGTAAAATGTAGCAGTCGCACTGTTAAAAGTAAGGACACGTTAAACCAATTTTGTTTTCAATGTAATGCCTCCAGTAATATGAATCAATGGCACTTTTTTACATGTCCTGCTAAATTTCCCATTAAGATAAGTTGCTTCTTTTTGTTAGAAATGCAATTGTCATGGTCCGCCTACTCTCCCGTGCCCAAATACCGACTCTGTAGTAGCTGTTAATGTAATGTTGCTGGTAAAATGAAGCAATGGCACCATTAAAGTAATGTTGTATTTAACGGTTGTCATAGTTAATCCTAATGCCCACACTAATATCTAGCAATGCTGCTGCTTTATAAATTGCTATTGTCCTTGTAGGATTGCCATTCAGATAAGGAACATGCTTCTTTTCATTTGATGCATGTTTCATCACTTGTTAGTCACCCTCCTTTCCACCTTTTCTATGCAAATAGAGATATACATTTCATGCTCGATCTTAGTTGAACTGCACAAATGATATCCAAATTATAGTTGAACATTCCATGAGCTTCACAACCAACCTTGATGTTGCTCAATTTTATTGCAACTAATGAAGAAGAAGCTCCGTGGGTTTCGTTTTCTGATGGAAATGGAACGGGGGCTGGAGCCCTTTTCTTAAAAAAAATGAAGAAGAAGCTGCTAGCTCAGAGGACATTGCTTCATTTTAGGTGAACTGCACCAAAAGGTCCCATCAATTGAATCATCCATGTTGGTGACTGAAAGAGCCAGCTTCAGCATGCCAGTCTAAGCAACCCCGGGCTCCATCCTTGCGACGCACAGTACACCTCGTTTGCCACCTGCTCGACCCTAGTGTCACTGATAAAATGAAGTAATAATATAGTTAAAATAGAGCAAGTGTCCTCTCTATCATTTCATTTCCAATGCAGATAAAGAAAGTGCTTCTCTTTGTCAATGTATGTTTCATCAACTAGTCCAATTGTTAATGTTTAAGCGTTTCTGCAAACTGGGGTGCTTAATTTTAGTTGATCTGCACAAAAATAGAGATTTAAATGTCTCAAGGCGCCTCCTTGTACTACTGATGTACACTGATGTTCATCACTGGCAGAAGGTGTATCTGGGCGACTTGGGACGATTTCCAGTATGAGGCGTACTGTATGAGGTGTCGCAGGGCCCATCTCGCCCTCGCAGCATGGCATACTATGATACTATCGCAATATTTTCTTCTATTTATTTTGTGTGTTTCATCAACTAGTGCCACTATAATGTAATCATGCTTTTTCATTATCTGTGCAAACAGGGTTATTCAGCTGCATTTTGGTGGAACTGCACAAATGTACGTATGGAACCGGCATATATGTAGAGTGCGAGGTGTGCCAAGTAAAAATTACCGACACCAACCATGCTCCATGCACGCATTGGCATCCACCACCACAACTGGGATGTGTGGCACTCTCTGTGGATGGATCTTTCTCGGTAGCAAATCCTCTAACCAAATACTAGTAGCTTATATTGGCAGTTTTCTAGGGAGTACTCTTTTCTGAAAGAAGCACCAATCTATTTTTTTTATTTGTACACTGTGTCACAACTTTGACCCAAAGGTCCAGAGCTATTTTAGGGTGATTGGCGTAGTACTCGGAGACTGATTGTAAGCATGATTTTCATTAGCTGTCACACTGATTGTAAGCATAAGCAGGTGGAAGATTAGGTTAGTGTGAAGCTTACCTTAAACCCTACCGCCACCGTTGAAACGAGGCGAGCGTCAAGGGAACCATGGAGAATGGCGGGGAAGCAATGTCGCACCATCTGGCCTCCTCTTGCGGTGGGAGAACGAATATTCCTGTGGCTCCGGCTGGCTCTGCACCCTCACGAACGGCACACCATACTCGATCGATTCGTTATCCTCTGGGTGCTCGACCTTCGACCTATACGCCCACCACCCTTCGCCTGACTGTCGCCTCAGGCGAATCTGTCTGCTCCATCGCCCAGAGGAGATACGCGATGAACTCGGAGGACTACAGCGTGACTGCCGCTGAAGAGTACATGTACATCGCCGTCCTCATCGCCGCCATCTCGCTCTTTCACATACATTGCCACATGTCCCTCACCATCCTTGAAATCTCCCACTCATTGTCAAACCAAGTAAGGATCTCCTTCAACCTGGCTAACTTTGTCTGGTCATCGCCAGTGATCTGCCTGATTCGCTGCTACATCCTATCCATAGATGTCCTTCTAAGTAGTCCGGTGCTAGCTTTGGAAGATCAGAGGAGAGACGGTGGTCTTGCAATAGAGAAGAGGGAGAGGCGAGACGGTGGTTTTGGAATGGAAATGATGGAGAGGAGAGGAGGTGGTTTTGCAATGGAGAAGAGGGACAGGCGAGATGGTGGTTTTGGAATGGAGATGATGGAGAGGAGAGGAGGTGGTTTTGCAATGGAGAAGAGGGATAGGAGCGTGCGGCAGTGATTTAGGATTGGACGAGAGGGTCGGCGCGCTGTGACTGCATCAAAATCAAAATCAATTTACCCTTCAATTAAGAAAGCGGCCCCACATTAACTAGTCTCCCTTTTATTCTGGGTCATAATTGACCATGATTTTCACAAATAAAATATATGTTATACATTGCAAAAATAATACAATTTGAAAGTACATTTAGGTACGAACCAAACGATACAATTTTTGGTGACACGCATTCACACTTTGCTTGTCAAATACAGTACGTGGTCAAACTTTGACCCAAAATACGCAAAACAAAAAAATACTTCCAAGACCAGCGCCGCTCTTCTGCTCTTCTCCTCTTAAACCACCGCCACTCCTCTCCTGTTCCAATCTAAATCCAGCGCCGCTTCTCTCCTCTTCCATTTCAAAACCACCACCCCTCCTCTCCTGTTCCAATCCAAAACCAGCATCGCTCCTCTCCCGTTCTAATCCAAAACCAGCGCTGCTCCTCTCCTCTTCCATTCAAAAACCACCGCAGGCGAGTGAAGGTGTTGTGGAGAAGTAGATCGATGGAGGAGTACAACCGATACGTGAGGATCGCAGACGGCGACCATGTGAAGCTAGCTAGGATGTTGGAGATACAATCTTGGTTTGACAACAAGGACCAACTAGCAGCAACGACGACATCCATCGCCAAATATCTGCAACAGAGCGAAAAGGCGGCGATACTCCTGGAGGGAGTCACGCGGGAGTACATAGAGCTGCTCCTCTAGGCCATGGAGCAAACAGATTCACCGAATCCGATCGTGAGGGAGCAGTGGTGGGAGTATCGAGCCCAGATGGAGCATCCACCAAAGATTGAAGGATCGAGCATCTACAGGGTGTCGTTTGTGAGGGTGTCGTGCCAGAGCGAGCCGGTGGAGTCTTCATAGACCGAACCCAACTGGAAGAGGAGAAAAGCAGTTGGCCCGACGACGCTTCCCTGCCATCCTCTCCCTCATCGTTCACATCGTCTCACGGGGCGGCTGTCTGCCACCGAGGAATAGGAGGGGACTGCCCCCCCCCCCCAGCCCAATAGTCGGGCAGGTTGTGAATTGTCAGGAGGAGCTTAAGGTTGTCAGTATTTGCAGGTTGTGAATTGTGTTTTGTGTTGCGTATTTTGAGAGTACTTTCAAATATGAATGTCTTTTGAATTTCAGATTTGCAGTATTGAGCATATGAAGTATTTTATGAATTCTAGAGATCTATTTTTAGCACTTAAAAAAATGTAGTTTCATAGGAGTATAAAAGTGCAGACAATGTGATTCCCAGAGAAGAAACTGCAAGTTTCAGTTTCAGATAAGAAACTGCAAGTTCAGTTTCAGATAAGAAACTGCAACTTTCAGAGGCAGAGCATTTATATTAACACGGCCTTTTCCAAAAGGGTTAACATCATGTCGAAAGTTTTATTCATGGTCGAAAATGGAACTACCAGCCAATTAACATCATGCTGATCAACATTCATGCATAGCACATCTTCATATGATGCACAGTCAAAAAGATATGCTATTTCAAAATGCCCACACAATGTCGAGTGTGCGAAACACAGAGAAAACGAGGGACAAAGTTTTGGCAAGTGTTGTATGTGGTGTGCATACATGATAATGGGGACCCACATGTCAATAAAGGCAGAGGCAAAAAATTTGGAGATATTTTCCCTGCACATGTGGAATCGAACCCGGGCGGAACAGCTGTCGGGTAGTGTCACTTGGCCACTAGGCTAGTGATACATCTCCGTCGTATCTACTTTTCCAAACACTTTTGCCCTTGTTTGGGGCTCTAACTTGCATGATTTGAATGGAACTAACCCGGACTGACGCTGTTTTCAGAAGAACTGCCATGGTGTTATTTTTCTGCAGAAATAAAAAGTTCTCGGAATGACCTAAAAATCCAAGGAGCAACTTTTCAGAATTAATAAAAAATATTGGCGAAAGAATCAACATCAGGGGGCCCACAACCTGTCCATGAGGGTGGGGGGGCGCTCCCTCCCAAAGGGCGCGCCCCCTGCCTCGTGGGCCCCCTACACATTCACCGACCTCAACTCCAACTCCATATATTTGCTTACGCGGAGAAAAAAATCAGAGAGAAAGTTTCATCGTGCTTTATGATACGGAGCCGCCGTCAAGCCCTAATCTCTCTCGAGAGGGCTGATCTGGAGTCTGTTTGGGGCTCCAGAGAGGGGGATTCGTCGTCGTCGTCATCATCAACCATCCTCCATCACCAATTTCATGATGCTCACCACCGTGCGTGAGTAATTCCATCGTAGGATTGCTGGACGGTGATAGGTTGGATGAGATTTACCATGTAATCAAGTTAGTTTTGTTAGGGTTTGATCCCTAGTATCCACTATGTTCTGAGATTGATGTTGCTATGACTTTGCTATGCTTAATGCTTGTCACTAGGGCCCGAGTGCCATGATTTCAGATCTGAACCTATTATGTTTTCATGAATATATGTGAGTTCTTGATCCTATCTTGCAAGTCTATAGTCACCTATTATGTGTTATGATCCGACAACCCCGAAGTGACAATAATCGAGATACTTCTTAGTGATGACTGTAGTTTGAGGAGTTCATGTATTCACTATGTGTTAATGCTTTGGTCCGGTACTCTATTAAAAGGAGGCCTTAATATCCCTTAGTTTCCATTAGGACCCCACTGCCACAGGAGGGTAGGACAAAACATGTCATGCAAGTTCTTTTCCATAAGCACGTATGACTATATTCGGAATACATGCCTACATTACATTAATGAATTGGAGCTAGTTCTGTGTCACCCTATGTTATAACTGTTACATGAGGAGTCGCATCGACATAATTTTCCATCACTGATCCAATGCCTACGAGCTTTTCACATATTGTGCTTTGCTTATTTACTTTACCGTTGCTACTGTTACAATTACTACAAAACTGTTACTGTTACTTTTGCCATTGTTACCATTACTTCCATACTATTTTGCTACTAAATACTTTGCTGCAGATACTAAGTTATCCAGGTGTGGTTGAATTGACAACTCAACTGCTAATACTTGAGAATATTCTTTGGCTCCCCTTGTGTTGAATCAATAAATTTGGGTTGGATACTCTACCCTCGAAAACTGTTGTGATCCCCTATACTTGTGGGTTATCAGCTAGTTCAGTAGTTTCGTTAATAATAAGGCACTTCCTCAGGTGGTCGGATCCCCTCCTGCGCCTTTGTGCGCTCGCCGTGACATCGTTGTCTGCCGTTGTGAACATGCTGAACAAACGAGAGGAATCTGGAGAGGACTTTACATGGAGAGGCGGATAGTCGGGACCCACCAAGTCTATGGTCGTACGCAAGCAAGTGCCTCATCGAAAAAAATACGTCCTCCTAATGCTATACTGACGTTGGGGCCCACGGGTTTGTCAACATAGTTACATTTTTTTAGGTGCTTCAACATAGTTACTATAGGAGATAAATTCACAACGAAGTCGAGGAGCTGGCAGGTATCATTTATTATCACTGGGGCAGCAAGAATCAGCTGAGTTTTGGGCTGCCCCGTCTAGGCTTTCTTTTTTAACATGTGCAGCCCACGACCTCAGATGGGAGGTCCATAGGCCTGTTTGTATTTTCTTGAGGGCCATCATGTATCGACCGGCCTATGGACCTCCCATCTGAGGTTTTATTTTTCCTGAAACATTGGCAGCCCAATTTATGTTTTTTTGAAGAAAACGCAGAGGTCTGTTCTTTTTTCTATATAAGAATAGGAACGCCCGGTCCAACTTATGTTTCCCTTCTAACAATATTATATATATTTAAATTATTTTATATGTTATTATATATTATTTTTATTGTCATCATATATTTAACAGATACTTACATATGTAAGAAAACAATATCCCACATCTTATTAACTTATAAAAATAATTTCTTAACAATAAAATCCTGGATTGTTTTGGCACGAAAATCCTAGTGATTGTGTCCAAAAGCTTGGTAAGATTTAAGGAAGAATGTAATAATAAATCACTTATTATTTACATATATTTATAACAAAATGCTCAGCCCCTGTTTATTTTTTGATAACATTGCTGGCCCAACCCAACATTATAATTAGAATCAGCCCAGCAAAATCATGTATTTCGAGAAAGTGCAAATGGCCTGTAATTTTTTAGGCAAAAAATAAATGGGCCACATGGATGCTACATTATTTGTTCACCCAGCCCAGCTAATGGACTGTAATTCAAAAAAAAGATCAAATTGACTGTAAATTCTGGGCCAATAGGTCGAAGCCAACGCAAGTCCTTGTCAACTTAGTCAACAAATGATTCTAACATCATTAGCCATTGGATTTACATCCAATGACTAGCATCCATCTTCAATCTCTCGTCTTCTTCCTCCAGCTGCCGGGACCACCTCCCGCCTCCAGCCGCTAGCAGCTCTGCTTAACACGCTTCGCTGTGAAGCGCTACTCAACCGTTGGCTAGGCCATCCCTCCACCCCTCCACACCTCCTGTTCTTCTCCACCGACTGCCGAACAACACCGCATGAGAATTAGTTAACCCTCGTACACCTCTCCATCTGTGACTCTACTCCCGCGTCTTCCCATCTCCGGCTCGTTGCTGTCTGGGACCTCGCCATCGTCCACCACCTTGGGTGCGCTCGGCACGGCATGGTCAACATGGTCAACGAACAACACCATTAGAAGTAGACTGTGTGTGGAGAGGCTGACAGCTGGGTCCACGGCCGCACACAAGGAAATGCCTCCTTATTACATGCAAAATAATGATTCATCCACCTGACATCTGGGACCCACCGGAAGGGCCTCTATATTTCGCAAAAAAAATGTGCCCCCCGCTGACAGGTCAGACCAACCAGCTATCTTCGCACGCAAGGAAGTGCCTCCTTATTACGCACAAAAAAATGAATACTCCCCGTGCCAGCTGGGACCCTCCTTGGTGGGAGGCTGACTTGTGGGTCTACTAAGTTGACAGGGACGGAGGGCTTTGTCAACTTAGTCAATATGAACGATTCTAGCTCCAGTGACTGTACGATGTCCATCCAATGGTCGTAGTGCTTCTTCAACCTCTGGTCTTCTTGCTCCAGCCGCCCAAAGCAGCGCCGGTCGTGCCACATGCTCTTGCCTCCCGTGGCCGGCTGTGCTATCGCGGAAGCCTAACCGCCCCCTACTATTCCCACCGCTGGCCAGGCCCTGCGGTGACGGCAGCCTCACATTGCAGCCGAACCAGTGAACCCTCGTACTCCTCTCCGTGCGGGCTTCCGCTGCCGCGTCTTCCCCGGCTCCACGTTGTCCCCGTCCTAGGCCTCGCCGTCGTCCACTGCCCTGGTGCTCTCCGCGTGGCGTGGTCAACATAGTCAAGGAACGACTTCCATCGGAAGAGTACTGTACGTGGAGAGGCTGACAGCTGGGTCCACGGCAGCCGCAAGGAAGTGCCTCCTTATTACACGCAAAATAATTATTCCTCCACTTGACAGCGGGGACCCACCGGACGGGCCACCGTATTTCGTGAAAAAAACATTTTCCCCCGACTGCTGGGACCCACCAGCTACATCTTCGCACGCAAGGAAGTGCCTGACAGTCGAGACCCACCTGGTCGAAGCATACGTAGCATTGTCATTCTGGTCGCGAACGTGTACGTACATACTGGTCGATGTAGAGGCGCGCACGTGTCGTAGTAGAGGCGCACACATGTCGTAGTAGAGGCGCACATGTATCATGTACACGTACGTACAGTGGCCAGGGTGCAAGAAAGTAAATATGGCCATGTACATACATACGGGCGGGGTCTTGAACGCCTACTTGCGCATACGTACGGCCAGGGCTCGTGTATATGGTTGGGTTGGAATGGAGAAACAACGTCGTCGTCATGTTCATGGGGAGCCAACCGGCTGGGTCGGAACGAAATGGATCGTCGTGTTCATCGGGAGGGCTTGGACGGAACAGGTCTTGGCGTACCGCAGAACGGATGAAACGGCCTTGTGTTCGACCGGCCACATTTGAAACGGGATCCTGTTCATCGGCAGGGGTCTGGCATACCGCAAAACGGAGGAAACGGACTTGTGTTGGACCTCCTATGGTCTAAACGGTGTCCTGTTGATCGGGAGGGGTGTGGCGTACCACAAAACGGAGAAAACGAACTTGTGTTGGAGCGCTATGGTCGAAAGGGGGTCCTGTTCATTGGGAGGGGTGTGGCGTACCGCAAAACGGGACTCCACGGGATACTGTTCATCTCCACTGTCAACCTCCTCCAGCCTCCACGGACTACTGTTCATCCACCGTTGACCTCCTCCAGCCTCCACCTGCGACTGTTCATCCACGGGCTCCTGTTCATCCAGCCTCCACCGCGCGCTACTCCACCGGCTACTGTTCAACCACCCCTCTCCACGGGCTCCTATTCAACCACCCCTCCACGGGCTACTCTTCATCCACCCCTCCATTATCTATTGTTCACCCAGCCCTCCACGGGGTCGTCCTGTTCATCCAGCCCTCCACGGGGTCCTGTTCATCCAGCCCCGACCAGCTCGATCGATCGGGGTCCTGTTCATCCAGAGGCAACACCACGGGGTCCTGTTCATCCAGCCCTGACCAGCTCGATCGATCGGGGTCCTGTTCATCTAGAGGCAACACCACGGGGTCCTGTTCATCCACCCCCACCGCTCACTGTTCATCCAACCCCCCCCCCCCCCCGCAACGCACACCGTTCATCTATAGGCAGCATCGATCGGCTTTAGTTAGAAGTAGTAGCGAAGGAATCGCTCGATCGCTCGGGTTCCGTAACGTGTAGCCTGTAGTGCAATCGCTCGGGTTCAGTAAGGCGACGCCCCGCTCGGGTTCAGTTAGAGCCCAACGCCTCGCACCCACGCGCATACGGTACGAGAGTAACGCGCATCGCTCGGCCCCCGCCCGTCCACCGTAACTGGGAACTCCCCAATATTTTCCTCGCCCTCGCTTCTACCATGATTTTTTCCGTCATGGACGGCCCAAAGAATGTCATGTAGCTGCGTCTCCGGCCCGCCCAGGATGAAAAGCCCATTTTCTATCATGATTTTTTGTCATAGAAGTAGGAGCCCACCACATCTATGATGATATCGGGTTTTGTCACAATTATCATCATAGAAGTGTCATAAGTATGACAGAAAAAATTTCGTTCGGCCCAAAATGTCACGGATGTGTCTTTTTCTTATAGTGTGAGCAAATTAAGGTGGAGATACTGGCTCAACCCTGTGCGATGCAAGTGCACTGAAATCACCACGACCGTGCAAGCAAGAGCAAAGGGTGGAGGTACTGGCTTAACTGTGTGCGATGCAAGTGCGCTATAAAACCACCACATGTGCAAGCTAAAGGCGGGTAAGTTTATTTGGAAATTAGGACGAACTGTGTGCGATAGACCAGCTAGCTAGAAATATAAAAAACAAACTACTCGCCTTGCGCGTTGCAAAAATCGGCGGATCCACGCCACTTTTCCTTATTATCATACACTCTTATTGTTATTGGATCGTGTGCGATCTTGGGAACTCCCGCCACGGATCAATTCCTTTACCCAAATTTTAGTAGCCGCCGTACTTCAATCGTCGCCCACACTCCTCCAGCACCTATCTTATAGTAAAATTGCAGTAGCCGAGGCATTTGAACCGTCGCCCTCCCTCGTCCACCACCATCTCCACCCACCATTACTAAAATTTTCAGTAGCCGCGGCGTATCTCAAACATCAACCCCCCCCCCCTCCACAGTCCCCCACCCGCCCCCCCTCCCCCCTCGAATCCTAGCTCGTGGAGGCCGCCGGCACCGCTGAGGGAGTCCTGGATTAGGGGGTCCTCGGACAGCCAGACTATGTACTTGTGCCGGACTGTTGGACTATGAAGATACAAGATTGAAGACTTCGTCCCGTGTCCGGGTGGGACTCTCCTTTGCGTGGAAGGCAAGCTTGGCAATTCGGATATGTAGATTTCCTTCTCTGTAACCGACTCTTTGTAACCCTAGCCCCCTCCGATGTCTATATAAACCGCAGGGTTTAGTCCGTAGGACGAGAACAATCATAATCATAGGCTAGCTTCTAGGGTTTAGCTTCTACGATCTCGTGATAGATCAACTCTTGTAATACTCATATCATCAAGATCAATCAAGCAGGAAGTAGGGTATTACCTCCATAGAGAGGGCCCAAACCTGGGTAAACATTGTGTCCCCTGCCTCCTGTTACCATTAGCCTTAGATGCACAGTTCGGGACCCCCTACCCGAGATCCACCGGTTTCGACACTGACATGGGTGCTTTCATTGAGAGGTCCACTGTGTCGTCACGGTAAGGCTTGATGGCTCGCCTTGTTATCAAGGACAACATCACCTCTGGGGGAGCCCTGGCTTTAGGCCAAACTATCCGACTAGGCGGCTTCATCATGACCGCCCGCTCGGCCGCCACGCAGACGATGACTTCTCTGGTCATCAAAAACAGCCTCCATGTCAGCTCGGAATACACCGAGCAGATGGATCCAATGGACCTCTCGTCCTTGAACGAGCTCTTGGATCGCATCACCGCCTTGGGAGTCGCTACGGACTATGATCGGATTGGGCTTAAACCCGACCAAAGAGAGATTAACTCTCCGCCGGTCACCCATCATATAGCGGTGGTGGAGGAACAATGCAGCGATTCTTCCTCTATTTTGAGGATGAACTATGTTCGGATTCCCAAGCTCTCCGAGCCGGATACCCGTCTGCGGGAGGACATGACCTAGACTCCGACTTAGAATCGAACAGCGGGCCAAAAAAATTGGGCAACATCCTAGAGCCCGAACTGCCAAGTTCAGAAGCTGCTCTACCCCTGGGTCTCAGATCGGGTCAGGGATCGGACTTAAATCTACCCACCCACCCAGACACAAGCGATCTTTCCCACATTAGACAAGAGCCCCAAGAGACAGTACATCACTTTTGGGCCAGATTCCTCCTTGTAACGAGCAAGGTCAAGGACTATCGCGAGGAAGACGCAATCTCATTCTTTTGCAAAAATTGCACAGACAAGGGAATCCTCAATGCCATAAGTCGTCGTGACATAACACACTTCGCTGACTTGGTGGCCATAGTACAGAAGTACTGTGCGATGGAAAGCGCCTGGAAAACCCAAGCAAAGTTTTGGGATCCTCCGGCCCTCACTAAACCCCTCGTCCGAACTAAAAGGGTGCACTCTCGCAAGTCACCCGATCCAATTACAAAGAAACCAAAGCCCACTACAGGGCGTTGAACCGTATTGGAGGGATGGCTCAATGGGCCATGCAAAATTCACACCACACCGGATACCATACCAACACACAGCCTTAGAGCATGTTGGATACTTCGGTAGGTGGCCAAGAGCGGCGAGGATCTCCTCATTAACGATACCGCAGAGCATCATCCCGTAGAAAACAACGATACAGTATTAACAGTCTTTGAGACTTTCGCCTCAAACAACAGGTGCAAGAGAGCACTCCGCAGCCTCGCCAAAGTCTGCCACGTTGCAGCAATAAATCCATGGAACGACATGGCAATAACTTTCAATGCCAGTGACGAACCTCAATTTCGAACAGTCCGAGCACCAGCCGCTTTGGTCCTTAGTCCAATTGTGGACGGCTTCCGGCTTACTAAAGTGCACATGGACGGTGGCAGCGGATTAAACCTCATATACGAGGAAACTCTCAACAAAATGGAAATAGACAAGAGCCGCATTGAGCAAAGCAGACGATCCAAGTCCACCTCTTCCAAACCAGCGGACGAAATAGTCAAATTCCAAGTCCGCCCAACGGACTCTACAAAAAACAGCATCCATCGGGGCACAGCTGACCCCCACAATAGACGCTGCACTGCGAGCATTCTTGCGCGAGAATTGGGACATATTCGCCTGGCACCCTTCAGACATGCCAGGTATCCCACGCAGGCTGGCCGAGCATAGCCTAAACATACTGAAGGGATACAAGCCGGTCAAGCAGACTCTTTTGCGTTTTTCAGAACCTAAACAACAAGCCATGGGAGAGGATCTAGCCAAGTTACTCGAAGCCGGATTCATCAGAGAAATAAAACACCCGAACTAGCTACCAAACCTGGTGATGGTACCAAAGAAGGACAAATCCTGGCGCCTATGTGTCGATTTCAAGGACCTCAATAAGGCTTGCCCCAAGGATCCCTTCCCTCTCCCCCGCATCGATCAAATCATCGACGCTACCACAGGACACGACTCATTGTGCTTCCTCGACGCATACTCCGGATACCATCAAATCAAGATGGCGGAGTCCGATCAAGCTACGACGACATTCATCACTCCATACGGCCCCTTCTGTTTTAACACCATGCCTTTCGGGCTCAAAAATGCCGGTGCAACCTATTAACGCATGATTCAGACATGCCTGGAAACACAAGTCGGCAAAACAGTTGAGGCATACGTAGATGACGTGGTCATCAAAACCAGACACATCGAGTCTTTAATAGACGACCTGAGGCTTATGTTCGACAATCTCTGAACATATGACATCAAGCTCAACCCGGAAAAATGCGTTTTTGGCGTTCCTACCGGGAAGCTCCTTGGCTTCATCGTTTCCAATAGAGGAATTGAAGCAAATCCGGCTAAAATCTGAGCTCTGTCAGAGTTGGCTACCCCAACAGACCTCAAGCAAATCCAGAAGTTAACTGGATGTGTGGCTGCCTTAAGCCGCTTTATCTCCCGATTGGGAGAAAAGGCACTACCTCTCCATCGCCTTCTTCGATGCAGCAAACACTTCGAGTGGACGGATGCGATTATGGCCGGAGTGGAAGAAATAAAGGCCCTCTTGGCTAGCAATCCAATCATGGCCGCACCAAACATCGGTGAACCCATGTTGTTATATATAGCTGCAACGCACCAAGTTGTAAGTGCAGTGCTCGTCGTCGAACGAGAGGAGGACGGACATAAGTTCCCGCTTCAAAATCCGGTATACTATGTATCCACTGTCCTCACACCATGCAAGTCACGGTACCCACATTATCAAAAGATAGCATACACGGTCTTCAGGGCATCCCGGAAATTATGACACTACTTTCAAGAGTGTTCAATCACGGTGGCCTCCGAGGTACCACTCAACGATATAATAAATAACCGTGATGCCATGGGCCGAATTGCTAAGTGGGCTATCGAGCTCCTCCCGTTCGACATCATATACAAACCACGGCGAGCCATTAAGTCACAAGTACTGGCTGACTTCGTCGCCGAATGGACAGAAGTCGAACTCCCTAAAGAGTACGACGTGTACTCCAATTGGATCATGCACTTTGACGGCCCTAAGATGCTGGCTGGTCTTGGAGCGGGCGTTGTCCTGACATCCCCCACCGGAGATACAGTCCTATACGTACTCCAAATATTATATACAGACTCCAACAATGCAGCCGAATACGAGGCTCTATTGCATGGTCTTCGGATGGCAGTCTCCATGGGCATTCAACGCCTAGAAGTGCGCGGGGATTCAAACCTCGCAATATCTCAAATAAATGGAGACTTTGACGCTGATACGTCTCCAACGTATCTATAATTTTTGATTGTTCCATGCTATTATATTACCCGTTTTGGATGTTTATGGGCTTTACTTTATACATTTATATCATTTTTGGGACTAACCTACTAACCGGAGGCCCAGCCCGTATTGCTGTTTTTTTGCCTATTTCAGTGTTTCCAAGAAAACGAATATCAAATGGAGTCCAAACAGAATGAAACCTTCGGGGGCGATCTTTTTGGAACAAACGTGATCCAGAGGACTTGGAGTGGAAGTCAAGAAACAAACGAGGCGGCCACGAGGGTGGAGGGCCCCCCCTACTGGGCGTGCCCCCACCCTTATGGGCCCCTTAGGAGTCCACAGACCTACTTCTTCCTCCTATATATACCCATGTACCCCGAAAACATCAGAAGCGACCACGAAAACTATTTCCACCATCGTAACCTTCTGTATCCGCGAGATCCCATCTTGGAGCCTTCGTCGGTGCTCCGCCGGAGGGGGAATCGGCCATGGAGGGCTTCTACATCAACACCATAGCCCCTCCGATGAGTTGTGAGTAGTTTACCACAGACCTTCGGGTCCATGGTTATTAGCTAGATGGCTTCTTCTCTCTTTTTGGATCTCAATACCATGTTCTCCCCCTCTCTTGTGGAGATCTATTCGATGTAACTCTTTTTGCAGTGTGTTTGTCGAGATCCGATGAATTGTGGGTTTATGATCAAGTTTATCTATGAGAAATATTTGAATCTCCTCTGAATTCTTTTATGTGTGATTAAGTTATCTTTGCAAGTCTCTTGGAATTATCAGTTTAGTTTGGCCTACTAGATTGATCTTTCTTGCAATGGGAGAAGTGCTTAGCTTTGGGTTCAATCTTGTGGTGTCCTTTCCCAGTGACAGCAGGGGCAACAAGGCATGTATTGTATTGTTGCCATGGAGGATAAAAAGATGGGGTTTATATCATATTGCATGAGTTTATCCATCTACATCATGTCATCTTTCTTAATGTGTTACTCTGTTCTTTATGAACTTAATACTCTAGATGCATGCTGGATAGCGGTCGATGTGTGGAGTAATAGTAGTAGATGTAGGCAGGAGTCGGTCTACTTGTCATGGACGTGATGCCTATATACATGATCATGCCTAGATAATCTCATAATTATTCGCTTTTCTACCAATTGCTCGACAGTAATTTGTTCACCCACCGTAATACTTATGCTAACTTGAGAGAAGCCACTAGTGAAACCTATGGCCCTCGGGTCTATCTCTTATCATATAAGCTTTCAATCTACTTTTATTTGCATCTTTACTTTTCCAATCTATATCATAAAATACCAAAAAAAAAATTATCTTATCATATTATCTCTATCAAATCTCACTTTCGCAAGTGGCTGTTAAGGGATTGATAACCCCTTTATTGCGTTGGTTGCCAGTTCTTGTTTGTTTGTGTAGGTGTGTGGGACTTTTGAGGAGCCTCCTACTGGATTGATACATTGGTTCTCAAAAACTGAGGGAAATACTTACGCTACTATTGTTGCATCACCCTTTCCTCTTAAAGGAAAACCAACGCAAGCTCAAGACGTAGGAGATGCGAAGGACCCAAAAATGGCGGCTTACCGCAATGTCGTCCTCAAGATGTCAGCTCGGTTCGAGGGGCTCAAATTCCGTCATGTGGTCCGAGAAAACAATCAAGCGGCGGATATCCTCGCCTGCATCGGCCCTAAGCATGACCCCGTCCCACCTAATATCTTCTTGGAAAGGTTGTTCATGCCATCTATGGTGTCGCAAGGGGAAACTGGCAATACTAGTCCAGATCCGACCACAACCCCAGATCCTGAACACACTGACATAATCGGAGGTTCCACCACCGACATAACACCTTCAGCCCACGTGATCATGGCTGTCATCGCCCCATGGACAGAACCCTTCTTAGCCTACCTAAATAGGCAAGAACTCCCCGAGGACCAAAATGAGGCACCTTGCACTGTGCGGCGCTCTAAAGCCTACAAGATCCACGAGGGAGAGCTTTATAAGAAAAGCGCTACCGGAGTGCTCCAAAGGTGCATCTCCGAAGAGGAAGGGCGGTAGCTCTTGGCCAAAATTCATGCTGGACTCGGCGTCCACCACGCCGCAGCTCGGGCCCTTGTAAGCAAGGCCTTCCGTACAGGTTTCTACTGGCCAACAGCCCGAGCAGACGCACAGGACCTCGTCCAACACTACGTCGGATGCTAGCTTTTCGTCAACCAAAGCCATATACCACCTACCGCTCTCCAAACAATCCCCATAACTTGGCCCTTTGCGGTCTGGGGGCTTGATATGGTCGGACCCCTTAAAGGTGGAAGCCATAAGAAAAAATACTTGTTGGTCATGGTGGATAAATTCACCAAATGGATAGAAGCCAAACCAGCTAAAATGGCCGAATCCGAACCAGTGATAGACTTCATATCAGGGGTCGTACAACGTTACGGTGTCCCCCACGGCATCATCACTGACAATGGCTCCAACTTCATAGCTGACGAGGTGAAAACTTGGTGCGGCAACATGGGCATTAAGCTCGATTACGCCTCCGTCTATCACCCCCAAACTAACGGTCAAGTCGAACGAGCAAATGGTCTTATTATGAGCGGCATCAAACCCAGACTAGTGTGATCCTTGAAGGAATCAAATACGCACTGGGTCGAGGAGCTCGACTCCGTACTATGGGGGCTGCGGACCACGCTGAATCGCACTACCGGATACACACCATTTTTTATGGTGTACGGCACAGAGGCGGTATTGCCCTGCGATATCATTCATGACTCACCTCGAGTGCGCATGTACAAAGAGAGAGAAGCCGAGCTTGATCGACAGGACGGTTTAGATGCCCTGGAGGAGGAGCGCGACGTCGCAAAAGCCTGTTCCGCATTCTATCAGCAATAGGCTCGAAGGTATCAAAGCAGAGAAGTACGGGCCAAAACTTATAACATTGGCGAACTCGTTCTACGCCTACCAGAGAAGAAAAAGGACAAGCTCAAGCCCAAGTGGGAGGGTCCCTTCATCATTGATAAAGTTCTCACCGGAGGAGCATACCGTCTGCGTGATGCATCAGATAATCAACTCGAGCCAAACCATGGAACGCGACCAAACTCTGAAGATTCTATGCCTAGTGCCAAACTCTGTGTTCGTCTCCTTACCTCCGCCTTCCTTTTTTAAGTTATATCCTCTTTCTCTCTTTCTTTCTTTTTTTTATGGCCTTAAAGGCTTCAAGTGTGCCTCGACTACACACTCTTGCCGCTGCACGCTCAATATACCTGGGGGCTTCTTATACAGAAGCTTAATATAATTATCTTCCGGGCTTCATGCCCACTACATATGTGTCACTTTTCCATATGTACCTTTTCTTTGCCATTATATGCATCGATATGACTTAAGTTTTGGCCAAGCTGGGTTGCCTAGCTCCTATGTTTATGCCCTATGTTCCCGTTAGTTCGGCTAGGGCATAAGGGGAGCACCTCTGCGATTGTTACTGTCGAGTCAGCCGGATGTGTACCTCAGACTGGGTGAAGCCGAAAGCTAGTATTCTTAAGGGAATATTCGGTCGGTGAACAAAAGATGTTTTCTTACCTATTACAATATAAGCCCCCAGATGTTTTATGTCCTGTGTCTCTGTTCGCAGTTCAGACATGCACATTCACGCATGCGTACCCAGGGAAAGGAACCCTTAACGGAACTATTCTCCCTGGAAGATGTTTCTTACTGTCCATGTAATATAACATAGCTAGTTGGGTACTTGTCTGTTCAAGCACTTATGACCCCTACGCCTGGTTTCCATGCGTACCCTGGTTTACATAACTGAGCGGGTATTCAGATACACTCCAGACTGTCGGGTCCGGAGGTTGAAGCGAAAAGGTCCGCCATGAAAAATGATTTACAATCCGGCTAGGGACAAAATATGTCAATTGAAGTACACACTCACTTAGACTGGCTAAATTCTTCTTCTATACCATCCAACAGGCTGTCTAGCCTACAATCCTGTTGGGAATACTTTGCGGCTAAGCCTACCTAGTCATATACCAGACTAACGGGAATCTCTTTCCCATCTGACCCTATAGGTCCGACCTGGGCCATGTGATTCAGATCAACCTTGGTGTACCGTGTCTTCACCATGGCCCAGGCTTCCCTGGCACCTTGGTTGCAGGCTGATATCTTCCATAATCGAAAGCGTCGCCACGCTCCCTTGAGCATCTCTACAAGCTCCTCCATGCCTCCTGGCAGGGAGGCGGATGGCCACAAGGCCTGGGCAATACCCTACATCACCTTCCGAACTTGTTCGTGCAGTTGTGAAAGCTCTTGTAGCAGATCGCCTGCGGATTCGGGCATCTCTTCTTCGGGACGATCTGTCAGCATACCTACAGACATAACTCTGTTAGCCTGTTTGTTCGCCGAACTGTATAAAGATTCATTTGAGCACATACTAAAAATGCCGCGTCGACGCCTCTTGTTCTCCTTCACGGAGTCAGCAAGCTAGGCCCAAACATCTTCCAATTCAATGCCCAGCCGGGTATTGGCATCCTGGAGATCGTTTTTCTCCCACCTAATCCATGTAAGCACGCGCTCGCCAGCCTCTAGCTATCGTTGAGCATGTTGCTCATCCTCTTGTACGATCTCCGGATCCACTCCGGGATTGTCTACAAAACCTATTGTTAGATTTGCGAGCATGCCGAATACTAACTGGTACACGTAATTACATTATTTTTGATCAAGAAAAGTATTACCAGACGAGGCCTTCTTGGATTCTTCCATTTCGTCAACTGCGGCCCATAGCTGGGCTTTACACTCCTCCAGCTCTTGAGACAAATGGGTATTCTTCTCTCTAAGAACCTATGCATACAATGATCCTTAAATCAGTTGTGCCAACTGTTTCAAGTCACAGGGGCTACTGATATACATAATTATCAGATTTTTCTTACCCGTATATCCTTTAAATACTGGTATGTGGCTCTAGCAAGCCCACCTTAAGCAGCCCGGATGTACGCGTCTCCTGAGTTGAAGGCGTTGAACGCCTCTTCGGAGAAATTAGGGTCGCGGAGTACGGCCAGTCGACGCCTGTGATTCATGGCACTCTCCACTTCGGAATTTGTAGCGGATATTCTTTCCGCGTCCGCTGTAGGAGGACCATCCAGCATTGTCCCCACGTTAGCCTCCGCCCTTGAGTCCGGTTCTGGAGTCTGGCTGGTGGAGGCGTGGCCGGCAGGATCTCCGGTCACAGTCCAGCGAGCACTCTTTCTGCCGGGGGACAATGCACACTGTTATATTTTAAAGACGATAATCACGGAGCAGGTTTTAAATCATACCTTTGCGACGGTGTCTCGGTCCTGACCGCCTTCCTTTTAAGCCTACCCGGCTTGGGTGCCCCCTGTTGGTGAGTCGCCGCGGGTTCGGCATGGCGCCCCGATGGCCTTCCCTAGAAAGCGCAAGATGTGTGCGGTGGGTAAGGTGTAAAGAAGGGATCCTTCTCGGAAGTCAGGATTCCGGTTTTACTTACATGTGATGCAGGGAGGAGGCCAGGATAATTGGCAATTATGGCCACCAAGGTGCTGTCACGGCTTGCCTGGTAAAGCGTCCTGTCGACGAGCTCCACAAATACGTCCGGATCTTCTTCGAGTCCGGGGTCAAGGGCCCGGTTAGGGTCCTCTGGTTGTGGAGATGGGTTGTGGACCTCCCTCATAGCTTTTCGCAGTTCCTGCTATGAATTAGCAAGGTAAATATTTGTGATGATAGAACGCGGGAATGAATAGAGTTGCGTAAAAGATAGCAGCTCACCCAGCTGGGGGGGGGGGGTTGTACATGGAAAATCCATCCCGTGGTTTGATGCGGACAAACTCCTCTTCTTCTCCTTTATACAAGTCGAACAATATTTTCGCCAGTGTGGTGGCGGAGTCCGGACCTTTCCGACCGCAGCGGGTGGCATCGCCCTCTCTGTTAAAGTGCTACATGGGACGCCCCCGATACTGGAGTGGCTGCACCCCCCGCATTATGCATATTGACATAACCTCGATTATTGTCAATCTAGATTTGGCCAGTGTTTTTATCCTGCCCATCAGATAAAGGACCTCTTTGTTATCTTCCTCCTGGGGGCTCCGGGGACGCCAGCTGCGGCGTTTCTTCAGTGGGGCATTGGTAAACTCAGGAAGGCCCATCCGAATAGGGTCCGAAAGGGGGACGTCCTCCATATAAAACCACTCCGAAGGCCAGTCTTCGGATGTCTTCTTCGGAGTGCCGGACAGGTATCCAGTCCCGGCGATGCGCCATATTTCGGCTCCGCCCACTTGGTATATTGATCCCTCCTGATTGCGAGGGACGAGGCAAAATAGCCTCTTCCATAGCTCAAAATGAGCTTCGCAGCCCAGAAATAGCTCACAAAGAGCGACATAACCTGCGATGTGCAGTATGGAGGCATGAGTGAAGTTATGCAGCTGGCGGCCGTAATACTCCAGGAGCCCGTGGAGGAACGGATGGATTGGAAATCCGAGGCCCCTCAGCAAGTAAGGGACAAGGCATACTCGCTCCCCCTGGATGGGTTGGGGAAACTCTCTGCTTGCTCCCCGCTGAGGGAGTCCTGGATTAGGGGGTATCCGAACAGCCGGACTGTGTACAACGTCCGGACTATTGAAGCGTGAAGATACAAGACTCAACACTTCGGCCCATGTCCGGATGGGACTCTCCTTGGCATGGAAGGCAAGCTTGGCGATCCGGATATTGTGTTTCCTTTCTTGTATCCGACTCCATGTAAACCCTAGCCCTCTCCGGTGTCTATATAAACCGGAGAGGTTGGTCCTTAGAAGGACGATCACAATTACAATCAAACCATCATAGGCTAGCTCTTAGGGTTTAGCCTCTACGATCTAGTGGTAGATCTACTCTTGTACTACCCATATCTTCAATATTAATCAAGGAGGAAGTAGGGTTTTACCTCCATCGAGAGGGCCCGAACCTGGGTAAACATCTATGTCCCTTGCTTCCTGTTACCATCAGCCTTGACGCACAGATCAGGACCCCTTACCCGAGATCCGCCGGTTTTGACACCGACATTGGTGCTTTCATTGAGAGTTCCTCTGTGTCGTCGCCGCAAGGCTCGATGGCTCCTTCAATCATCAACAACACAGTCCAGGGTGAGATTTTTCTCCCCGGACAGATCTTCATGTTCGGCGGCTTTGCCCTATGGGTCAATTCACTTGGCCATCTGGAGCAGATCGGCAGCTACGCCCGTGGCCATCAGATCAGCCTCGGAAACATGAACTGCACGGCAGACATCCGCAGAGACTTGATCTTTGGTGGACTCGAGCCCATGCCAGAATCACTGAACAGTCACGACGAGCATGGCTTAAACCTGCTGTCGGACAAAGCTCAGGATCTAAACCCGAAGCAAGTTGCGTTGCCTAAGGACGGAGGGGTGGACCTCGCCCTGCAGGCCGCACACTCATCGGCGATGGAGTCGAACATGGGTCTCGCCTCTATGGTGGCCTATGACTTCGGACCCCCGGATTTGTATCCGGATGTTGGTTCCTGTCCGCGTGCTCCCGAGCCCGCCGAGCCTGGTTGGGCTCCGGTAATGGAATTCACCGCTGCAGATATCTTCCAGCACTCGCCCTTGGGTGACATGCTGAATTCGTTAAAAACTCTCTCTTTGACAGAAAATTCCGGGCCGAACTATGTCCAGCTCGAGTGGGAAGCAGGCGACGAAGAAATTCGTTACCCACCCACCACCCACTACATAGCCACGGTTGATGATTTAACCGACGTGCTTGACTTCGACTCCGAAGGCATCGACGGTATGGACGATGATGCAGGAGAAGATTCAGAATCTATGGGGTACCGGACTTCCGCCTCGCCACATGACATATACATGGTGGACACGCCCAAGGAGTACGACGGTGACAATCCGGAAGATAAAACCCCCGGGCAAAAGCCAAAGCTACGGCGCAGATGCCGCTCCAAATCCAGCAACAGTAAAAATATCGGCAAGAGCGCCAGAAGGATTGACACTCCGGTCAACCCCGAAGGCAACAATGACCACATGGAACCAGCGATGGAGCAGGACGAACCAGGTCACGCCGAACATAGTTCGGAGCAGACGCCCGAGGACAATGATCCAGAGGGACGAGTTCATCAAACCGGCCTAGGACAAGAAGACAGTCCGGACGATGATGCATTCATCATTCCGGAAGAACGCGTGGAACGAGATAACCTCCACAGAAAGCTTACAACCACAGCGAGAAGTCTGAAGAAGTAGAAGCAACGGCTTAAAGCCGAACAGGAAACGCTCAATCGCAGATGGAGCAAAGTGCTAGACACTGAAGAAAGATATGGCGACGATCGCCATACAAAGAGCTACCCAAAACGCAAGCTACTGCCAGAATCCCACGACGAGGCCGTTCCACCAAAGAGTAACACGACCAGGAGGCCAGACGTACCACTCCATAACCGCAACAAAGCAGCTAACGATGCCGCACACGATCTACGTGAGCACCTGGAGAAGAAAGCTGGCGCAGCTAGGTCCATCTACGGATCTACAGGACACACCCCAGCGAGGGACTATGGTCGTCAAAATGATTATGCCAATCAAATACCAGTTCAGAATAAACACCGGACACAACAACAACCGATGGCATGCCACAGCACGTCCAGATACAGAGGGGCTGCTCACCCCCTGTGCTTTACCGTAGAGGTACTGGACCATGAATTCCCACAGGGCTTTAAACCTGTGAACAAAGAGGCACACGACGGAACGACAGACCCAGGGGTCTGGATTGAGGACTTTATCCTACATATACATATGGCTCGTGGGGATGACCTCCACGCCATCAAATACCTTCCCCTCAAACTATAGGGACCAGCTAGACATTGGTTGAAAAGCCTCCCCGAAAATTCAATTGGGAGTTGGGAGGAACTCGAGGACGCTTTCAGGGCGAATTTTCAAGGGACTTATGTCCGGCCTCCGGATGCTGACGATTTAAGTCACATAACCCAACAGCCCGGAGAGTCCGCCCGCAAGCTTTGGAACAGATTCCTCACTAAGAAGAATCAAATTGTCGATTGTCCGGATGCCGAAGCCTTAGCGGCATTCAAACATAGCATCCGCGACGGGTGGCTCGCGAGACACCTCGGCCAAGAAAAGCCAAGGACAATGGCAGCCCTAACAAGCCTTATGACCCGCTTTTGCATGGGCAAAGATAGCTGGCTAGCCCGTAAAGGCACCAGCGACCCCAGCACATCCGAAATAAGGGATGGCAATGGGAAGCCACGGCGTTATAAAAACAAACACCGAAACAAGGAAGAGAGCCCGAATAACACGACGGTTAATACCGGATTCAGGGGCTCTCGACCTACTCCGCAAAATAAGCCATCTAAAGGCAGTAAAGAGGGACCGTCCGGTCTGAACCGAGTCCTGGACAGACTATGCCAAATTCATGGCACCCCTGACAAACCTGCAAACCACATGCACAGAGAGTGTTGGGTCTTCAAGCAGGCCGGCAAATTAAATGCCGAACACAAGGGAAGGGAAACACCAAGTGAGGACGAGGATGAACCTCGCCAGCCGAACACTGTGGGATAGAAAAAATTCCCGTCAGAGGTTAAAACAGTAAACATGATCCACGCGACTCTTACATCCATGAGAAGGCACGAACGCGTGCATAGAGACGCGCACGATATAGAGCCCATCATACCCACACCTAACTACTGGATGTCTTATCCGATCACTTTCGATCACTTGGACGGTCAGACTAGTATTCGGCGTGGCAGATCAGAGGCCTTGGTGCTTGACCCAATAATCGACGGATACCGCCTCACCCCGGTCCTCATGGACGACGGCAGTAGTCTCAATTTAATATACGAGGACACTCTCCGCAGGATGGGGATAAACCCATCCAGAATCAGCCAAAGCAACACCACCTTTAAAGGGGTGATACCAGGCGTCAAAGCCTACAGCAGGGGCTCCGTCATACTGGAGGTAACATTCGGCTCTCCAGGCAACTCCAGAAGCGAAGAACTACTCTTCATCATCGCACCCTTCCAAAGCGACTATCACGTAGTGCTCGGAAGAACGGCCTTCGCCCGCTTCAACGCATTGCCACACTATGGCTACCTTACACTCAAGATGCCCGGTCCACGTGGTGTCATCACCGTTAGCGGAATAACAGAGCGCCCGTCACGCGTAGAGGAACACGCGACGGCCCTAGCGGCCGGACTATAAGCGACCTCCAACATAAAAAAAATATGACTGGTCGTTAAGACCACGGACATGGTTAGACGAGTCCGGTAGCCCAGATCGAACCAGGGCACCGTATATGTAATCCTATAGCGGATACCAGGGGCTATAAAATACTTAATAAAGCCCCACTGAGGGAGTCCTGGACTAGGGGGTGTCCGGACAGCCGGACTATCATCGTCCGCCGGACTCCAAGACTACGAAGATACAAGATTGAAGACTCCGTCCCGTGTCCGGATGGGACTTTCCTTGGCGTGGAAGGCAAGCTTGGCAATACGGATATGTAGATCTCCTACCATTGTAACTGAATCTGTGGAACCCTAGCCCTCTCCGGTGTCTATATAAACCGGGGGGCTTTAGTCCGTAGGACATAACCTCCATTACAACATTCATACCATAGGCTAGCTTTTAGGGTTTAGCCTCCTTGATCTCATGGTAGATCTACTCTTGTACCACCCATATCATCAATATTAATCAAGCAGGACATAGGGTTTTACCTCCATCAAGAGGGCCCGAACCTGGGTAAAACATCGTGTCCCTCGTCTCATGTTACCATCCGCCTAGACGCACAGTTCGGGACCCCCTACCCGAGATCCGCCGGTTTTGACACCGACATTGGTGCTTTCATTGAGAGTTCCTCCGTGTCGTCACCGATAGGCTCGATGGCTTCTTCAATCAACAACGGCGTCCAGGGTGAAACTTTTCTCCCCGGACAAATCTTCGTATTCGGCGGCTTCGCACTGCGGGCCAACTCACTTGGCCATCTGGAGCAGATCGAAAGCTACGCCCCTGGCCATCAGGTCAGGTTCGGAAGCCTAAACTTCACGGCCGACATCCGCGGGGACGTGATCTTCGACGGACCCGAGCCGCAGCCGAGCGTGCCGCGCTGTCACGATGGGCATGATTTAACTCTGCCGCCGGACAGTGCCTTGGTGGCCGCACATGAATCCGCTCCGGCCCTTAGTCCAGAGCCGACCGCGCCGATCGAGGACCGGTGGCTGGACACCGCCTCGGGGGCTGCAACTTCCATGGCAATGGAGCCGAACTCCGATCTTGTCCCCCATAAAGCTCGTGACTCCGAGGTGCCGAGCTCCCTGCCGGACTCCGGACCTCCCATGCCCCTGCCAATCGAATCCGATTGGGCGCCGATCATGGAGTTCACCGCGGCGGACATCTTTCAGCACTCGCCCTTTGGCGACATCCTAAATTCGCTAAAGCATCTCTCACTATCCGGAGAGACCTGGCCGGACTATGGCCAGGATGGTTGGGATGCGGACGATGAAGAAATTCAGAGCCCACCCACCACCCACTTTGTAGCCACTGTCGACGATCTAACCGACATGCTAGACTACGACTCCGAAGACATCGACGGTATGGACGACGATGCCGGAGACGAACAAGAACCAGCGCCTACAGGGCACTGGAAGAGCACCCCAACACATGATGTATATATGGTGGATACCCCAAAAGGAAGCGATGACGAGGAACAACGGGGCGCGGCAAAGGATAATCCCGCCGGTAACCAACCAAAACGGCGACGCAAGCGCCGCCCTAAGACCCGCCTCGACAAAGACAGCATTCCTAATGACCCAGCGTTAGAGCAGGGCAAACCAGTGGACGACGAACATGCAACTAAGCAACCGTCCGAACAGGACGGATCGGGTAATCAATCCAATCCCGGCGAAACCAATAGTCCGGACGACCTCACACCGGACATACTACCGGAACACAAAAACCTTCACGGAAGACTCGTCGCCACCGCAAGAAGCCTGAAGAAGGAAAAACGGAAGCTCAAAACAGCGGAGGACATACTCAGAGCGAGGTGGAGCAAAGTGCTCAAAACCGCAGACAAATATGGTAATGACCATCAATCAAAGAGCTATCCGAAACGCAAGATGCTACCAGAATTTGACGAGGAAGCCATAGAGCCCCCACAGTCAAAAAACAAAGAGGCCACCTGGCCGGATAGACGACCAGATGAAAGGCCCAAATCTACAAGCGGCGCCGCACATAAGCCGACTCATGACCCCGAGAAAACAGATGGCCCAGCCAGGTCCATTTACGGGCCAAAAAAGAGGGCCCCGGGAAGCAGCACAACACGTCAAGTGTTCGAAGACAACGGCACACCCAAATACGGGGGTGCCGCACACCCACTATGTTTCACCAATGAGGTGCTGGATCATGAATTCCCAGCAGGGTTTAAACCCATAAACATAGAGGCTTACGACGGAACAATAGACCCTGGAGTCTGGATAGAGGATTACATACTACACATACACATGGCTAGAGGAGATGATCTCCACGCCATAAAATATTTACCCCTCAAGCTCAAAGGGCCAGCCCGTCATTGGCTCAAAAGCCTCCCAGAAAACACTGTTGGAAGTTGGGAAGAGCTTGAGGACGCGTTTAGAGCAAAGTTTCAAGGGACTTATGTCCGCCCTCCGGATGCAGATGATCTAAGTCATATAACTCAACAGCCCGGAGAGTCATCACGCAAATTCTGGAACAGGTTCCTTACTAAAAAGAACCAAATAGTCGACTGTCCGGACGCCGAAGCCTTAGCAGCTTTTAAACACAACGTCCGAGACGAGTGGTTTGCCAGACACCTCGGCCAAGAGAAGCCAAGGACGATGTCCACGCTAACAAGCCTCATGACCCACTTTTGCGTGGGGGAGGACAGCTGGCTAGCAAGATGCAGCACCAGCGACCCGAGTACATCCGAGAGTAGAGATGGAAAGGGAAAATCACGGCGCAAAAAGGATCAGCGCCGGAATAAAGAAAAAAGCCCAAAGAACACGGCGGTCAACACCGGATTCAAAAGCTCACGGCCAAACAACAAAACACTACCTCTTAAGGATAACAATGATGAGCTATCCTACTTACACAAAATTTTGGGTCGGATATGTCAAATCCACAGTACCCCCGGAAGGCCTGCAAACCACACCCACCGAGATTGTTGGGTTTTCAAACAGTCCGGCCGACTAAATGCTGAACACAAGGGGCTCGACGCATCAAGCGAGGATGATGATAAACCCCACAAGCAGAGCACCGGAAAACAAAAGACTTTCCCACAAGAAGTCAAAGCAGTAAACTCACTTCATGTGATGATACGGAAAAACAATGCGACACCCGCTAAGATGGGTCTCGCACGGTCCACCCCAGCGGAACCTCGAGATTGGACGTCAAAACCAATCACTTTCGACCACCTGGATTACTCTAGAAGTATTCGGAATGCAGGCTGGACTGCTCTGATATTGGATCCTGTAATCGACGGACTACAATTTACACAAGTCCTGATGGACGGAGGCAGCGACTTAAACCTGCTATATCCAAACACAATCCGCAAGTTGGGGATAGATCTTACCAAAATTCGACATAGCCGCACTTCCTTTAAAGGAGTGATGCCAGGCCCTTACGCCAAGTGCACAGGCTCCTTATTACTAGAAGTTGTGTTCGGGTCACCGAACAACTTCCGACGCGAAAAACTAATCTTTCATGTCGCCCCATTCAAAAGTGGCTATCAAGCACTATTGGGACGTGAAGCTTTTGTCCGCTTCAACGCTATACCACATTACGCGTCTCTTACACTTAAAATGCCCGGTCCACGTGGCATCATTTCATTGCGAGGGTCATGCAGAGACCCCGGACACGGCTAGACGAGTCCGGCACAAACAAGCTAGGGGCTCCCTAGCCGCACGCCCCTTCACAAGGGGCTGAGCGTATAAGCAACGACGAGCTAATATAGACTCCGCTTTACTTATTAATATTTTTCATATACCTTTTTTCGCATGATTTCCTTTCAAACTAAGTTCCTCTCTTTTTACAGATGAACAACGTGCACACCCGTCCAGGATAATGGCACAACGGAGACACAGGCGCAGACGTGCAGTAGGGACCCGTTGCAAGGATTCTTTTCAGATCAAGACCCTGCGTAAACCTTTTTTACTGTCTCTTGTTGCTATAATCCCCTGGTTTCTCATTATAACCAGAGTGGAGCCCGACGTTTTGGCATCGGCCGCGTCAGAGGACCCTGCCCATACCTGGACACTAGGGGCTTAGGGCATTATTCTGCCCATTATCATAAAGACCGAACACCTTAGGGAGTGTTCGGCGTCTCGAGTTAGGCCTTATATGCATCAGCTCCGAATCATGTCTTTGGTCAAATGTTGGGTTTGCCCAGCTCCTGTGTTTTGCTGCCTTACGTTCCGTATCATCGGCTAACGCGGCACCAGGAGAACTACTGCGATTGTGCCCCAGTTCGGCTGGGCGAGCACCTCAGTAGAGAAAGCCGAAAACTGACTGTCATGATACAGCGAGAGACTGGTCAACCACTCGATCGACAACCGGAATGTTTAGAATTCCCCCGCTTTGACGAAGGACCGTTTCCCGGTCAGGCACACACGCGCCCCGAATTCGGAGAGCGCGGTGCCCCCAGGGGCTATATCGTAACCCCACCCTCGAACTCCAATGGCTAAGTGAAAGTGATAAAGCATCATAGTCCGGATTGCCTCGTTTGCTACGCTACCACCTCCTTAACAGGACCGAGACGTCGGATTAAGTGTGAAAATGCGTTATTTTTGCGAACACCCCCGCACCTTGTGCGTGGGGGCTGAAGCCGAAGACTGCCATCTTTCAGGTTATACACATGTATACATCAACGGCCGCATAGGAGATATTTCAATACTTGGAAAGCACAAGTATAAAAAGCGATTATATCATAACCATTGTTTTACAAACGTTCATCTGAACGTGACATTTTTCGAGCACTGCAACTCTATTACACGAGCACCACGCATAACTTCCCCAAAATAGTGCTCGGCGGGTAACCGGCTTTCGTCCGAACCCTGGGTTGCTATAGCGGCGGCATCCATCTCTGTCCAATGTGTCTTTACACGGGCAAGGGCCATCCGCGCACCCTCTATGCAGGCCGACCACTTCATCTCCTTGATATGCGGCACTGCCCCAAGAAATTGCTGCAATAAGCCAAAATAGCTTGTCGCCTTGGGCCTCTCTGGCCAGACATGCGCCACGATATCCGTCATGGCAAGTCCGGACAGCCTATTCAGCTCAGCCCATTCGGCCAACCGATCGGTCAGCGGAAGTGAACGATCCGGACTATGGAATTGAGACCAAAATAGCTCTTCCATCTTGTGATCCTTCTGGCTTCGGAAGTGCACAACGGCATCTGCCGCACTCGCCGCTAAGTCCATATATGGATCCTCCGGACCCCACAGTTGGCCAAGCTGGACATACTTTGGATCCATAAACCTGCGGCGTAGCAGAAAAGGCTTGCCAGCCACAATGTCTCCGGCCTGGCGCAGCTCCTCCTTCATAGCCCGCATTGCAGAACGGGCATCCTTGGCTTCGGCGGTGGCCTTCACCAGGTCTTCTCGCTCCGATAGGCGCTCCTTTTCAAGAGCCTCATTGCGGTCGGCAGCATCCTTCAATTTCACGGCCAATTCGGCCACCTCTTCCCTGCTTCGGCAGTGCGCAGCCCTTTCGGCTTCTAACTCCTCGGCCGCCCTCGAGGCAGCCGCGTTGCTTCTTCTGGCCTGCTCCTTGGCTTGAGCAAGTTCTGCCCGAAGGCTCTCCACAGCAGCAGCACCATCTGCGTCATGCATAAATATCGTAAGAGGAGAGCTTTAGCTCCCTTAATAGGTGACTGCGGAGAATTAATTTACCTTGCGACTCGTCAAGTTGCTTGTTGACTAGAGCGATGTCCGCATCCGCTACATCGAGTTGCCGCATTAATTCGGCAACTCCATCAGTCCGGCTAGCCCCCAGACTATCCGCCACCTGCATAGAAAAGGCGGCACTCAGTACCTGCGATTTTGATCCTCGGCACGTTGTCGCTTTCGACAACCTACCGAGTCTCAGGGGCTACTATCTACACAGGGCGCACTTTCATGTGCAAAACTGTCAAAAAGGCGCGTCATTTTTACGTACCTCAAACCCCGCCAGCAAACTCCTGATGGCATTGTGCAATCCGCTTTCGGCGGTCGAAATCCTTCCGATCACCATGCTCATCAATGCACGGTGATCTTCTGAGACGGACGCCCTCTCAAGCAGATCCTTCAGCTCCCCCGGCCGAACACTAGTCGGCGCCGAACTCTTCGGCTCTGCCGGGCTCGGGGACGCCCTCCGTGACGACACTTCAGGCTCGTCCGCCCTATCCGGCGGCGCAGCAGACGGAGGCGTCTCGCTCTCCATCATCTCCGGACGAAGATCCCCCGAAGACGAGCTCATCTGAGAAGGTTGCAGATCCGAACTACAAGGTAAAAATTTCGGTTATCCTCAGAAGCACAAATAGGGATGTTTTTCATTAATGAATTCCCCTTTTTTTACTCATGGCTCGCTAGAGGGCTGATCCTTAAGAGAAGACTGTGCGGCCGGGGTCTCCCCGGACGCAGGACCCTCCGGCGAAGATTTCTTACCCCGCTTAGGGGCTTTGGCCTCCGGGTCTTCGGAGGCGGTCCTCTTCTCCCCCTGGAGGGAGGGATTCTCGATCCCCCCTTCTTCAAGCGCCCCCTTGGGCGGGGCGGTAGCTCCTCTGTTCTCCCCCTCGCCTTCTTCTGAAGGCGCAACCTCCAACATTCTGACCAGCACGGGCTCCAGTGCGGTCTCGGGGAGGGGGGCCGGACACCGTATCAGCTTCGCTTACGCTATCCACTACTGCTGAAGGATAACGGGTTAAAAGGCGAATTGAAGAAAGGCGAACAAATGATACGTCCGAACACTAAAGCTACTTACTTGAGTATCCGGGCGGTTGCAGCTTAGGCCGGCATCCTCGGTTAATTCCGGACACGCCACTTGCGGTCCGAAGAACAACCGGTACATCTCCACGAGTGTCGTACCCATGAAGTGTTGGAGAGTCCGTGGTCCATCCGGATTGAACTCCCATAGCCGGAGAGGACGGCGTTTGCAGGGCAGGAGACGCCTAATTAGCATAACCTGCACCACCACGATCAGATCGATCTCCCTCGCCTGGAGGTCTCGAATCCGGCCCTGCAATAGGGGCACGTCTTTTGACGGCCCCCAATTGAGCCCTTGGTTGACCCACGACATCAACCGTCGTGGAGGTCCCGAGCGGAACGGAGGCGGCGGCTTCTGCCTGCTGCCCCTCGGAGCGGTGATATAGAACCACTCCTGCTGCCATAAGCCGAGCTCCTCTTGGAAGGAGCCCTCAGGCCACGGGGCATCGGCCCTCCTGCTTACGGTCGCCCCGCCGCATTCAGCTTGACGCCCCCCGACCATCTTCGGCTCCACATTGAAGGTCTTCAGCCACAGGCCGAAGTGGGGGGTGACGCGGAGGAAGGCTTCGCAGACAACGATGAATGCAGAGATATGGAGGATGGACTCCGGAGCCAAGTCGTGGAATTCCAACCCGTAGTAGAACATGAGCCCTCTCACAAAAGGATCCGTCGGGAAGCCTAAACCTCGACGGAGGTGGGATACAAAGACGACATACTCGCCGGGCTCGGGGGTGGGGATGACCTGCCCTTCGGCAGGCAGCCTGTGCGAAATCTCGTAGGACAGGTACTTGGCCTCTCGCAGCTTTAGCACGTCCTCCTCCGTAACGGAGGAGGGCATCCACCGGCCATGAAGGTCGGAGCCGGACATTGTTGAAGGTCCGAAGCGCTCGAATCTGGGGCTCTGAGTGTTTGGAACTTGGAGCAAGAAGAGGATTCGATGGAAGATTGAAGAGAAGAAACAAGCCTTGGTCCTATTATAAAGAGGGGGAATACCAAGAGCTGTCTCCGTGACCGTTCGGGATTTGCCTTTGATAGAGGAGGCATGGCGACGGGCGCGGTTGGGTTACCCATGCCCGTATTGATGAGAATCCCGGAATAAGGGGAACACGATCTCTGCTTCGACTAGACGTGCCAAGGAAACCGCTTCGCTAAACGCGCTGAGGTGGTATAATAAAAAATGATTCAAGTAAAGGCCTGGTAGCGGCGTGACGTCACGCCACAAAATACGTCAGCAGATTGAACTTGTGTACATTTTATTCTCTCTACGGTGGAATGTGGAATTTATTTTGCAGAGCCGGACACTATCTGGGTGTTCACAATCTTCTCTGGATTATTCAAGGGAGGAACCCGCCTTGCAATGCCAAACATTATGCGCGTCGGACTCATCGTCATTGAAGCCAGGTTCAGGGGCTACTGAGGGAGTCCTGGACTAGGGGGTGTCCGGACAGCCGGACTATCATCGTCCGCCGGACTCCAAGACTACGAAGATACAAGATTGAAGACTCCGTCTCGTGTCCGGATGGGACTTTCCTTGGCGTGGAAGGCAAGCTTGGCGATACGGATATGTAGATCTCCTACCATTGTAACCGACTCTGTGTAACCCTAGCCCTCTCCGGTGTCTATATAAACCGGGGGGCTTTAGTCCGTAGGACATAACCTCCATTACAACATTCATACCATAGGCTAGCTTTTAGGGTTTAGCCTCCTTGATCTCGTGGTAGATCTACTCTTGTACCACCCATATCTTCAATATTAATCAAGCAGGACGTAGGGTTTTACCTCCATCAAGAGGGCCCGAACCTGGGTAAAACATCGTGTCCCTCGTCTCCTGTTACCATCCGCCTAAACGCACAGTTCGGGACCCCCTACCCGAGATCCGCCGGTTTTGACACCGACACCCACACTTGGCTCAACCTTATTGGCAGGCCAACATCTTACACTTTTACTATCCATCGCATACTAACGTTGTAATCTCCTATGAGTTTTCTTTTTCCACATACAACGTTCGCGCGATACCCTTCCAAGATACGGCACAACAGAGACAAAGGCGCAGATGTGCAGCAGGGCCCCGTTCAACAGGTTTCTTTTTAGATTAAGCCCCTGTGTAAACCTTTTCTATTGCCTCTTGTTGCTTAACCATCCCACGGGCTCCATACCCACAGAGGATACTGCCGTTTTTGGCATTTCGCCATGACATATTAACGCACGTACCTGGAAACATAGGGTTTATAATGAATGGGCATTCCTGAGCCCATCATCTGTTATAAAGTCCGAATACCTTCGGGAGTGTTCGGCGTAATGAGTTAGGCCTTATATGCATCAACTCCGAATCATGTCTGGTCAAATGTTGGGTTTGCCCGGCTCCTGGGTTTGCCGCCTTACGTTCTGTTATTATCGGCTAAGGTGGCTAAAGGAGAACTACTGCGATTGTGCCCTGGTTATTCCGGATGAGCACCTCAGTAGAGAAAGCCAAAAACTGACTGTCATGATGCAGCGAGAGACTGTTCAACCACTCGATGACTCACCCGAATCTTTAGGATTCCTCCGCATTAATGAAGGCCCATTTCCCGGTCATGTACATATGCGCCCGTATTCGGATGCACGCAAAAGTAACATGGGCTACATAGTAGCCCCAATGTTAGACTCCCACGGCTAAGCGAAAGTGTTACAACTATATAGTCCGGTTGCCTAGTTCGATGTGCGATCACCTCCTTAATGGACCAAGACGTTGGATCAAGTGTGATTAAGCATATTTTTTCGCGACCACCCCCGCATTGTATGCGTGGGGGCTGAAGCCAACGACTGCTAACTTTCGGATTACATATTTATATATACATATATATAAATGACCGCACAGGGGACATAATCATATTCTCAAGCAATAGTATAAATATAGCCTCATAATCAAAATAAACATTGTTTTTACAATGATTTAGTTCATCATTCGAACAAGACATTCTTCGAGCATTGCGCCTCTATTAGGCGGGCACCTTCTGTGACCTGCGCCAAGTAGTGCTCGGCCGGATATTGGCCCCCCACCAGATCCTAGGCCGCTATAATGGTGGCATCCATATCCGTCCAATATGCCTTAACGCGGGCAAGAGCCATCCGTGCACCCTCTATACACGCCGACCTCCTCATGGCATCGATCCGAGGCATGGCCCCAAGGAACTGCTGCACCAAACCAAAATAACTGTCCGGCTTAGGCCCCTTTGGCCAAAGATGGTCTATTACAGACCGCATTGCAAGCCCGGACAGCCTGTGAAGCTCCGCTACAGCAGCCATCTTGTCACTTAACGGCAGCGGGCGAGTGGGAGCATGGAATTGCGACCAGAAAAGCTTCTCCACTTCCTTGTCACCTTGATCTTTGAAGAACTCGACAGCGTCAGCCGTACTCTTCGCCAAATCCGCATATGCGTCCGCAGGACTCCAGCGTCCATCCAGGGGAGCGTACTTCGGATCGAAAAATTTCGTCCGCAGCAAATAGGAGCCCCCAGCCACGATTTTACCGGCCTGTTGAAGCTCCTCCCGCGCACCCCTGAGCTCGGTCCGTATTTCCTTGGTGGCATTAAGTGCCTTGTTCAAGTCGGCCGAACTATCCTCATGCTCCTTTTTAAGGAGCTCATACCAGTCAGCGGCATTTTTAACTCAACAGCCATTTCAGCTATCTTTTCCTCGCTTCGGCGATGAGCAGCCTGTTCGGCCCACAATTCCTCGGCCGCCTTTAGGGCATCCGCATTGCTCACCCAAGCTTGTTCCTTGGCTTGAGCAAGTTCCGCCCTCAGGGCCTCCATGGCAGCAGCACCATCTGCAGTCCAAACATATTACATCAATATCATGCCACCTTCATATTTTCCTATACAAGGGAAGGCATGACACATACCTTGTGATTTGTCCAGCCGCTCATTCACCAGCGTGATATCGGCATCAATCGATCCAATTTGCCTCGCTAGTTCGGCAACTTCAACTGACTGGCCGGCGTCCGGACCCACAGGTACCTGCACATATTTATAGCTCAATCATTGGTTTATGATCCCCCGTTTGCCGCCTAGGGCGGGCAACCAGAGTCTCAGGGGCTACTATCTATATGGAGCACACCTAGCGCGTGCCTCATAGCCAAAGAAATAGTGTATTCTTCATTACATACCTCAAAGCCTCTAAGCAGGCTTGTGAATGCTTCATTCAAACCGCTTGTAGTGGATGAAATTTTCTTGAGCACCGCGCTCATTAATGAGTGGTGCTCCTCCGAGAGCGCAGCTCGCTCCAATAAGCCCGTCATTACGTCCGGCCGGACATTGAACTACGCCAGACCCTTCCCATCACCCCTCCCGTGAGCCAAACGCTCCGGTCTCAGGGCGGCTGACGTATTGGCTTCCGGCTTCGGTAGATCCGGACTCCTCCGTGACGACACCTCGGTGTCACCCGCTTCATGAGTCGGAGAGGCGGGTGGGGTCTCGCTTTCCATCATCTCCGGAGGAAGGTCCCCCGAAGACGAACCCTGTTGAGAAGAGCTGCTGGCCGGACTGCAAAAAGTTGAATCTTGGTTATTAATCTAGGAGAAACACCGTACCTTCGAATTGTAGATTGACTTACAGCTCGGTGGAGGGCCCGTTGGTGGGCATGACGCGGTGAGGGTGCCCATCGGGGCAAGGCCCCCTGGGGATGCCTTTTTCCCTGGTTTGGGCATCTCCGCCTCCAAGTCTTCGGAGGCAGCCCTCTTCTTCCTGCGCGGGGAGGAGACCTTAGCCTCCCTTTCCCGACTATCCTCCTTAGGGGAGGTAACAATTCCCCCAGTTCGGATGCGTAGTGTGTGGAGTTCGGTTTCTTTGTTCTTCCCCTTGTCTTTCCCCGAGGGCATCCTGTTGAGTACCTGGTCAAGCATCTTGGCCATGGTGGGACCAGGCGAACCTTCGGGAAGTGGCGCCGGACACCTGATTCTCTCCGCCTTGCTGAGCCATTCCTAGCCACAGATGATTTTCAAAATAAACAACTATGACAAACTCAAAACAAAGTGACTGGTGTCAAGATTACTTACTTGGGTATCTAGGCGATTGCAGTTTAGGCCCGCATCCTCGGTGGTGTACGGACACTCTACTTTCTGTCCGAAGAATAATTTGCACATCTCTCCGAGCTTCAAGCCGAAGAAGTGCTTGACAGTCCGCGGACCCTCCGGATTGAACTCCCACATCCGGAGAGGCCGGCGTTGGCACGGCAACATCCGTCGGATTAACATCACTTGCATTATGCTGACGAGGTTAATGTCCCTCTCAAGAAGCTCCCGGATGTGATTCTACAGTACTGGTACATCACCAGCGGGCCCCAATTCCGCCCTACATCGGTCCAAGACGCTAGTTGTGACAGAGGGCCCGAGCGGAACTCGGGAGCAGCCACCCACTTTGTGCATCTGGGAGCCGTGACATAAAACCACCTCTGTTGCCATACGTCGGATACTTTTGGGAAAGAACCCTCCGGCCATGGGGCTTCGGCATTCCTGCTTATTACGGCAGCTCCACACTCCGCATGTCGCCCCTCGATCATCTTCGGCTTCACGTTGAAGGTCTTAAGCCATAAGCCGAAGTGTAGGGTGACGTGGAGAAAAGCCTTGCACACGATAATGAACAACGAGATATGGAGGATGGCGTCTGGAGCCAGATCATGAAAATCCAACCCATAGTAGAACATGAGCCCCCTCACAAAGGGGTCGAGGGTGAAGCCCAAGCCGCGGAGGAAGTGTGGGGCAAAAATGACGCACTCATTAGGCTCCGGTGTGGGGATGACCTGCCCTGGAGCAAGAAGCCTGTGTTGGATGTCGGCGGTCAGGTATCCGACCTCCCTAAGCTTCGCAATGTCTTCCTTTTGAATCGAGGAGGCCACCCATCGGCCTTGAGGGACGGATCCGGACATATTGGAGGATCTGGGGTGTTGAAGCTTGGGTTTTGGGTGTTAGAACTTGAGGTGCGACAAGGCGCGAGGAAGGTGGAAAAGAGGCATAGGCCTCGACCCCTTTATAAAGAGGGTGAATATCAAGAGTCCTCGGTGTGACCGTTTGAGGCTTATCTAAAAACACACGGAGTTATACCAACGGCCGTCGTGGGGTCACACACACACCCATATTAATGGAAAATCCCGTAATAAGAGGAACACGATCTCTGCCTCGACGGGACGTGCCAATAAAACGCCTCGTAACACGAGTCATTGTGGGGTAAGAAACGCCGGTTCATGTTGGACCAGGCCACGATGCACGGGCACGAGCACGAAGATTGCCAGCAAATCAGATTTATGCCATGTGAAGATCATCTTGCAGATCCGGACACGGTCTACGTGTTCAATAATTACTTTGGAGTATTCGGAGAAGGAACCCGCCTTGCAATGCCGAAGACAATACAGCGCGCCGGACTCATCGTCATTGAAGCCTGGTTCAGGGGCTACTAAGGGAATCCTGGATTAGGGGGTATCCGGACAGCCGAACTGTGTACAACGTCCGGACTATTGAAGCGTGAAGATACAAGACTCAAGACTTCGGCCCGTGTCCGGATGGGACTCTCCTTGGCGTGGAAGGCAAGCTTGGCAATCCGGATATTGTGTTTCCTTTCTTGTAACCGACTCCATGTAAACCCTAGCCCTCTCCGGTGTCTATATAAACCGGAGAGGTTGATCCTTAGAAGGCTGATCACAATTACAATCATACCATCATAGGCTAGCTCTTAGGGTTTAGCCTCTACGATCTCGTGGTAGATCTACTCTTGTACTACCCATATCTTCAATATTAATCAAGCAGGAAGTAGGGTTTTACCTCCATCGAGAGGGCCCAAACCTGGGTAAACATATGTGTCCCTTGCTTCCTGTTACCATCAGTCTTGACGCACAGATCGGGACCCCCTACCCGAGATCCGCCGGTTTTGACACCGACACCCGCATCGTAAGTGGCTAATCCGGCTCGGACGGGGACAAGATATGCAGGCGGGAGAAACCCCTGGGTCTAAAACTCCACCAACTGGCCGTGGGATATGGTGCAATTCACCCAATCACCTGGCTTAGCGTTACGGGAGCGAGAGGAGGAGCTGAGGTGGCCGGCCATGATGGGATGGTTTTTTCAGGCGCGCTCTGATGAATCCTCGCTTGGGGAAGGTGGTGTGATTTGGATCTGAGGATCCACGTCTCTTTAATAGATGATCTACTCACATGGTCAGGGTGGCAAATGTAAAAATGCCCCGACTTCTCGCATTCGCTCGACACATGGAGACTGCCATTATTAGGGTACAGAAGCCAAGGAGTGCAACATTAAACGGGAAGCTGAACACTTCTCATTACAACATGTACTTAGGGATTTGGAGAAGAACCCGCCTTGCAATGCCGAAGACAATCTGCGCGCCGGACTCATCGTCATTGAAGCCTGGTTCAGGGGCTACTGAGGGAGTCCTGGATTAGGGGGTCCTCGGACAGCCGGACTATGTACTTGTGCCAGACTGTTGGACTATGAAGATACAAGATTGAAGACTTCGTCCCGTGTCCGGGTGGGACTCTCCTTTGCGTAGAAGGCAAGCTTGGCAATTTGGATATGTAAATTTCCTTCTCTGTAACCGACTCTGTGTAACCCTAGCCCCCTCCAGTGTCTATATAAACCGGAGGGTTTAGTCCATAGGACGAGAACAATCATACTCATAGGCTAGCTTCTATGGTTTAGCCTCTACGATCTCGTGGTAGATCAACTCTTGTAATACTCATATCATCAAGATCAATCAAGCAGGAAGTAGGGTATTACCTCCATAGAGAGGGCCCGAACCTGGGTAAACATTGTGTCCCCCGCCTCCTATTACCATTAGCCTTAGACGCACAGTTCGGGACCCCCTACCCGAGATCCACCGGTTTTGACACTGACAGCCACCGCCAACCCTTGCCGGTCTGCCCGTTCCTCCTAGCTTAGATGATAAAGTTCATGTTACCCAGCGATTCCCATACCGTCGCCCCACTCCCCCTGAGTTTTTAGATGAGGCCTGCGGTGTCCCTCCCCGCCAGATCCACATCCCCTACTCCAGAATGTCGCAGCCTTAGCTCGACCACGTATCCCGGGGAGCCCGACGTGCGTTCGGCCAAGAAGAGGTTTATCATAGCCTCTTTGGCGAACGTTGGCGAGGTGGCCGCCATTTGCCCCGACCTGTCAATCTGGAAGCAACACATCGCCGCGGAAGCCGGCGAAGACGTTGACTATGTTGCCATGCCGAAGGCTTCATGTCAGCGGGCTAGCGTATTACTGTATCTCACGAAAGCTGGCTACGACATCAAGCTCGTCCACACCGACGGCTTCACGTGGGCCATGTCACAGGTTAAGTGGACCATCCCCAACCCCTCTAGTTCAACCGCCGTCGATCTCTTTGACGGCCCTGCCGCTGATCTCCTCCGCCAAGCGGTCAAGGATTTGCGAGCTTTATATGCCATCGAGCCCATTTTGTCACTTCTGAAGGAAACGTTCTACGGCGGAGGCTTGGGATCCTCAATTGCCAAGTCAGTTCTCATCGACCACGACCACGACCATGAGGAGGGCACCCACGAAGGTTCTTCCAAGGTGAAACAGCCCATCTATGACATCAGAGAGTGCACCATGGGTCTGTGCTCTTCCAACTGGAAGGATCCCGTCCATGAAATGTGAGGCAACATTCTATCAGCAAATCTTACCTTTTCTAGCTTGCCAACCCGTACCCTTTGTTGTAGTAGCATTTGACGTGCGGTGCTTTAACTGCGTCGTGTTTAATTATTTCAGTTATGCAAAAATGTATTGTTCAATAGGTCTATGTGATGTTTAAGTATGAATTGTCCACTTCAGTTTGATGAATGGCTATATTTGGTTGTTTATAGTGAGTAGATGCCTTGTTTATCTGTATTTGGTTGTTAGGTTGGTTGGAATGAGCATTTTTCTAGTTATCGAGCAGATGTCTTGTTTATCTATATTTGGTTCTTAGTTTGGTTGTAGTGAGCATTTGTCCAGTTATCAAGCAGATGCCTTGTTTATCTATATTTGGTTGTTAGGTTGCTTTTTTAGCATTTGTCCAGTTATCAAGCAGATGCCTTGTTTATCTGTATTTGGTTGTTAGGTTGCTTTTTTGTTAGGTTGGTTGCGGTGAGCATTTGTCCAGTTTTCAAGCGTATGCCCTATTTATCTGTATTTGCTTGTTAGGTTGGTTGTAGTGAGACTCTGTCCAGTTTTCAATGGCTATATTTGGTTGTTATACTGGTCATTTATGCCTTGTTTATTTCAGTCATTCACAATGTGTTGTTCATTATGTGCAAGTCGGAACTATGTTGCTCGACTACATCAATACCAGTTTGAACGACTATATTTGGTTCCAGTTATTCCTAGTGTAGTTAACACATGCCCTTTATTCCAGTTTTACACATTTATCCAGTGTGATGTTCAAGCATTACCTATGTTCTATTCATTTTCAACAATACCAGTTTGAATTGCAATATTTGATGTTTGTTAAGCCTGCTGTAGGTAACATTGCCTTCCATTTTATATCTGCTTTAACAGCATGCTGAAACCAACACATTCAAGCTATCATTTGGAGATGATGTTGTTTACCTTTGCTATATTTGTTTCATATTAAGATTGTTGTACTTATCATGCCTTTACACTACTTATGCAGGACAACAACGGGCGTGGCCACCATTTTCCGCCGAGGTTAGCTTCATCCCTCGGCTTGTACTCCCCCCATCGTTCCATAATGTAGTGCATATAGATCCAGGCCTGGACACTAGTTAGCTTCTAATATTAACTTGTTGCTTGTAGGTACATATGCCCTTGGCAAGGATCCACGCATCAACCCTTTTTGCATATGGGGCAATGAGATATTGATGAACAAGCATCAAGTGAGGAAACTGATAAGGATTATTAGCAAAAAGATACGAATGGTGGCAAGCAAATTATTTGTTTATGCTTTATCCAACACAACAGTGAGTTGTAGGATGGTAACTACAAACTCTGCAGCCTTCTCTTTATACTGCCCATAATGAGTTGTTAGACAACAATGTTTGAATCTTTTTCGTTCCCACTGGTTCCCGAAGAAGTTCACTCAAGATTAGCTCACAAAGTACATGATTGTTGGACACGCAATGAAGGTTAAAGTATTTCATCCAGACTATAATGAGCATCGATAAGTCCTAATGAAGACAGTGAAGGATGGACGGGCAGCCATCACAAGGGGTTGGCCTAGAGTCATGCGCGCATTACGCATGGAGAAGGGCATAATATGGGCATTCCGCTTCACCTTCTCCAGCAACCAGAATGTCTTTCACCTCTCTCTTTACAGTCTTTAGTACAACTGTGGTTCATCATTCTTTACTTGGTGCTTCTGTAGTTCTTCAGTATATGTACCTGTGCATCGAATTATGGATTCATGGTTGAACCTATATTTGTAATAAACATGGTTGGATATGAAATAAGTGATTGCCTACTTTCAAATTCAAAACATGTGATTTTTAAATAAGGGATTACACTACACACTTTTTGCGAAAGCGAAACGTCTGCGATATACGTGGAGATCAAAAATGTTTCTAGGATCGACTACATGTGCGATCAATCTCCACTGCACACACGGCTTTCTCTTGAAAACTGTTTGCGTTAGGCCACCTTGCACAAATGTTTACCACATAAAAAGTGTATGTGATGGATAGCCTTTGCCACACAGTTTCTTCTACGCACCATGTGTGATGCATCTAATAACGCAAACGATAAAATTATTAATATCGTGTGTAATGGCAACGCTATCACAAACGATTTAACGAGAAAAATTGTGTGTGATGTACCTGTGAACGAAAACGCTTTCGTTGGAGCGACTGTGTGGCATGTACATACGAACGGAAACGTTTAGCGGGGACTGACTATGTGGGATGTACTTGCGACCGGAAACAATTCCGCCTGTATAATTGTATTTTCTAGCTCTACTGTACATATTTCTGTATTTGAGCGCTCGCTGGTCGCACACGACCTCATTTTGCCGAGCGTGTGTGTCAGGAGCGCATATCCCCGACGGTTTCTGGGTCGTGTGTGAAGGACCCCCCTATCGCCCACACTGATCACTTGGCGACGGTTCCAAATGCCATCACGTAAAGGGGTTAAAAACCGTTTGCATAGCACCGACGCGTACCAGTGTTATGCTTTTATATATCTCAATAATATCAAGTTTCCTCTCTATGTGTTGAAAGTTTTGAAGTCATGCTTGTTTTGCCTTCCTATGCTAGTTGATTCTTGCTCCCATAATTTGTTTGCTCACAAAATCCCTATGCATAGGAAGTGAGTTAGGCTTAAATGTGCTTGTAATATGTTTTATAGCTTTTGTTTCAATAAAAGTGCCAAGTAAAGCCGTTGGGATAGTGTGGATGATAGTTGATTTGATTCTGTGCAAAAACAGAAACTTTTGCACCTAGTAACATAATTGATTTGCTCTTCTAGAACGTGATAAATTCTTGAATTTTTTTTACAGATGATTGAGATACAAATTTCCCACGTTTTCCTAATGTTTTAGAATTTTTGGAGTAGCATAAGTATGGTTGTTGTCCAGATCATTACAGACTGTTGTGTTTTTGACAGATTCTGTTTTCAATGCATAGTTTGCTTGTTTCCTAGTTTCTATGGCTTATATTGCTCAATATAAATTGTGGAAATGATAAGGTATGGTAGGAATTATGTGAGAACAATGATGAATCTTGTCTTGGCAGTACCAAAGTGAATTATTTGTCTTTATCATACTAACCTACTAACCTATATCACGAAGTTTCGTTAAGTTTTGTGTGATTCAAGTCTTCAAGTTTTGGGGGAAATATCGATATCAGGAGAATAAGGAGTGGCCAGACCCTAAGCTTGGGATGCCCAAAGCACCCCCAAGGTAATATTCAAGGAATATCCAAGCAACTAAGCTTGGGGATGCCCTGGAAGGCATCCCATCTTTCGTCTTCAACATTATCGGTAACCTCACTTAGAGCTATATATTTATTCGTCACATGATATGTGTTTTGCTTGGAGCATCACTTTCTTTTATTTATATTTGCTTGCTTCTATTTAGAATAATGTTTTGTATCTTTTATTTCAAGAAAAAAGTCAAGTATAGCCTTTACCATGCTTATTTTGCAAGCCTACATGTTGTTGTTTAAAAGCAGAAAGTTTGCTGTCATTGTCTGAATTCTTCTGGAAAGTCATAACGTGATAAAATCTTGGAATTTTCACACAATATGATATGATAAATTTTATACAGTGTGGTAATTTTTCAGAATTTTTCGAGTTAAAGAAGTATGAATCTTCTTGCATTATTTATAAACTGTCCCGTTTAGACAGATTGTTGTTATGTTTGTATTGTTTGCATATGTTTGCTTGTTTAATGATTCTATTTGAGGATAGGAGTATTAAATATGCACATGCATTTAGCCTGCAATGTTAAATAATAATTTTAGTGATTTACTACAGTAGAGAATGATAAGGTTATTGCATTGATTTATACTAACTTATCTCACGAGTTCTTGTTGAGTTCTGTGTGGATGAAGTTTTTAAGATTTAGGGAAACCGTGATATAAAAGGAATTAAGGAGACACAAAAGCTCAAGCTTGGGGATGCCCAAGGCATCCCAAGATAATATTTCAAGAAGTCTCAAGCATCTAACCTTGGGGATGCCCCGGTAAGCATCCCACCTTTCTTCATCAACAATTATCGGTTAGTATCGGTTGAGCCTAAGTTTTTGCTTTTTCACATAAGTTGTGCTATTCTTGGAATGTCATATTATTTTGTTTTGCTTGTTGTTTTAATAAAATACTTAAATCTAAAAATATTTAAATAAGAGAGAGTCCTCGATTAGCTACCCCTTTACTTAACTACTCATTTGATCTTCACTTATATCTTTTTGGAGTAGTTTGTAATTTACTCTCATGCTTCACTTAGATTATTTTGGGAGTTGATTTTTTTGAAGAAATATTGATGCTCTTGTGATTCACATAAATTTATTTAAGATCTTGTTAGTAGCAATGGTAATATATAATCCCAAAGTGATGGATATTCAAGAGGGATATAATAAAAACTTTCATGTAGATCATTGGATATGATAAGTTTGATTCCTTGCAATAGTTTTGAGATATGGAGATAGTAATATGTGAGTCATGTTGGTGAGTAATTATGCTTTAGTAAGAATATTGGTGTTAAGGTTTGTGATTCCCTATGGCAAGCATGCAAGTCAATAGTTATGCAATGAAACTACATCCTACTTGTGGTGCATTATTCCGTGTTAGTTATGCTCAATGCTCGTTTATGTGAATTTTCATTTCTTGGTTGGTTGCTTCTCAATCTATTTGCTAGCCTACATTTGTACTAATTGGGAATACTACTTGTTCATCCAAAATCCTTAAACCCAGTTTTGCCATATGAGTCCACCATACCTACCTATATGCGGTATTTCCGTGTCATAATAAATTCCTTGGAAAATGTTGGTATGGACGGCACCTGTGGATACGGCTAGCCGTGGAGTGTGAAAGTATGGTGGAAAAGGAATAAACTTTATTTTATGTTTGGGAACCGACTATGATATATCTAGCATGGAAAGTGTTGGGAATTATTCGGTCGTTTTCGTTGACGGGAAAAGTATGCCTCCCAAAATATTTTTGTCTCTCAATTTAAGCTTTGAGCTCTGGCACCACTACAAATCTCTGCTTCCCTCTACGAAGGGCCTATCTATTTACTTTATGCAATTTTTATTTTTATTTGAGTTTCCATCTTCTCTTATAAAGCACCAACTAGGGAGCACTATGATCATACATGTGCATTGGATGTAGCTAATATTCGAGTGTGTTTCATGAATGGATCAATGATTGAGCATAATGTGCTATGGATAGCTTTCTTTAGCGTTGATGTTTTGAAAGACATGGTTACTTTTTAGTATGCTTGAGTATTGATGTCTTTATGTCAAATTATAGACTATTGCTTTGAATCATTCAAGTCCAAATGTCCATGCTACAAAAGAAAGAGTATATGATGAATATGATAGGTAGCATTCCACAACAAAAATTCTGTTTTCAATTGCTACTTTATCATGATGAGTTTTATGAGAAAGAGTTGTTGTTATGATGCTAGGCAAAGTGTTTGAAATTATGATTGATCAAACTTATGCACTATGCTAGCATTCACACTTCATGAATTATTGCTTTTATCATTCACCTACTCGAGGACGAGTAGGAATTAAGCTTGGGGATGCTGGCACGTCTCCAATGTATCTATAATTTATGAAGTATCCGTGCCATGTTTACAACAATTTTATATGGTTTTGGTATGATTTGCATGGAACTAACCCAGACTGACGCTTTGTTTAGCAGAACTACTATGGTGTCGTTTTTTGTGCAGAAATAAAAGTTCTCCAAATGCAACGAAACTTTTTCATAATTTTTTTTGGAACAAAAGAGGCACTAGAAGCTTCGTGGGAGGACCAGAAGGTGAAGGAGGAGAGCACAACCCACCAGGGCGTGCCTGGACCCTTGCCCATGTGCAGGTGGGTTGTGCTCACCTCGAGGCCCACTACGCGTGAAACCAATGCCAAAAAATCCTATAAATACATAACCCTAGATCAGTAGTTCCACCACCGCAAGCCTTTGTAGCCACGAAAAACCAATCTAGACCCTGTTCCGACACCCTGTCGGAGGGGGAAATCATCACCGGTGGCCATCATCATCATCCCAGCGGCCATCAAGATGAGGAGGGAGTAGTCCACCCTCGGGGCTGAGGGTTTGTAACAGTAGCTATGTGTTTAATCTCTCTCTCTCGTGTTCTTGAGTTGGCACGATCTTGATGTATTGCAAGCCTTGTTAATATAGTTGAATCATATGGTGTTTCCCCTCTCTATCTTGTTGTGATGAATTGAGTTTTCCCTTTGAGATTTCACTTTTATCAGATTGAATACTTTTATGGATTTGAGAACACTTGATGTATGTCTTGCTATGAATACCCATGGTGACAATGGGGTATCATATTGATTCACTTGATATGTGTTTTGGCACTAAACTCGCGGATTCCCGAGGTGACATTGGGGTAATCTATGCATAGGGGTTGATGCAGGTTCTCGTCTCTGTTTCTCCGGTAGAAACCTTGGGGCACTCTTTGAGGTTCTTTGTGTTGGATTGAGTATTATGAATCTGAATTCTTTTTTGATGCATATCGTATAATCAACTCGCGGATACTTGCGGTGACATTGGAGTAACTAGGTGACATTACAGTTGGTTGATGTGTATCATATGGTGTTATTTTAGTACGAACTCTTGGATAGATCGGTCGAAAAGAATAGCTTGGCATTATTTTAGTACGAACTCTAGGATAGATTGATCTAAAAGAATAGCTTTGAGGTGGTTTCGTACCCTACAAACAATCTCTTCTTATGTTCACCGCTAGATAAGAACTTTGGATTGATTCTTCATCGCACGTTGAGGGATGGTTATATGATCCAATTATATTAGCATTGTTGAGAGATTCACTAGCGAAAGTACGGACCCTAGGCCTCATTTTCAAGCATTTTAATACCGTTTGTGCTCACTTTTGTTACTTGCTACCTTGCAGTTTTTTATTGTTTCTATTACAAAAATCAATATCTACCATCCATATTACACTTGTATCACCATCTCTTCACCGAACTAGTGCACCTATACAATTTACCATTGTATTTGGTGTGTTGGGGACACAAGAGACTTTTTATTATTTGGTTGCATGGTTGTTTGAGAGAGACCATCTTCATCCTATGCCTCCGATGGATTGACAAACCTTAGGTCATCCACTTGAGGGAAAATTGCTACTGTCCTACAAAACTCTGCGCTTGGAGGCCCAACACAAGTCTACAAGAACAAGTTGTGTAGTAGACATCAGCTCCGTATCGTAAAACATGATGATTCCCTCTCTCTAATTGTTTTCTGGACGAATAGGTACTTCTGGAGTTGGAGTTAGGGTTGCGGGAGCTGCCAGGGGCCTACAAGCCTGCCAGGCGCACCCTGGGGTAGGGGTGGCTTGCCTTCCAGGCTTGTAGCGCTTTGGTGGCCCCTTCTGGTATTTCTCTTCGCCATTATTTTTTATATATTCTGGAAAAATTCTCCATAAATTTTTTGCTCAATCCGAGAACTTTTATTTCTGCACAAAAACAACACCATGGCAATTATGCTAAAAATGGCATGAATCCGGGTTAGTTCCATTCAAATCATGCAAATTAGAGTCCAAAACAAGAGCAAAAGTGTTTGGAAAAGTAGATACATTTGGGACGTGTCAACTCCCTCAAGCTTAACCCATTGCTTGTCCTCAAGGAATTCAGTTGATAAACTGAAAGTGATAAAGAAAAACTTTTACAAACTCTTTTTGTTCTTGTTGTTGTAAATATACTTAACTAATTTTCAAGTTTCAGCAAGATTATGAACTAACTATGTGCATGATAACATTTAGGTCTCACATTTACTCATAACAATGACATAACCAGCTAGCGAGCAATAATAACATATCTCGGATGCTCACAATTTGTCAAAACAACCATCATATGATAACATGGTATCTTGCTAGCCCTTTCTGAGACCGCAAAACATAAATGTAGAGCACCTCTGAAGTTCAAGTAGCGACTAAATATTGCAATTAACGGTAGGAGAGATCCTGTCAAGTCACACTAAACATTAACTATACTCAATGCATAATAATGACAATAGTGCTCTCCAAGTGGCGCTTAAATGAGAAGGTTATGACTCAACAATAAAAGTAAAATAACATAGAAGTAAATGGATAGACCCTTCGTAGAGGGAAGCAGGGATTTGAAGCGGTGCCAGAGCTCGAAGCTTAAAATAGAGATGAATATAATTTTGAGAGGTATGCCTTTCCTGTCAACGTCACGACCGAGAGTTATATCTTCCATGCTAAACACATTAGCACCGGTTTCCAAACTGAAAGGTAAAGTTTACTCCCTCTTCACCATACAAACACAAGCCATGGCTAGCTGAATCCTCGGGTACCCTCCATACCAACAACTCGGGGGAGTTTGTTTCATTATTTTTTGTTTTGATCATGGGACTAGGCATCCCGAATACCGACCCCTCTCATGAAAGGACAAGTGAATAAACACTTACCATAAGAATAAACCGCTTAGCATGGAAGATACTGACCCCCCCCCCCGTTCTCGCTCCATGAGCGGTATGGGCACACAAGACAAATGCTTATTTGAATGATTAGAGGTGGCATATGCAAATTTACTTGGAACAAGAGAGTAATACCGCATATAGGTAGTAAAAGTGCAAATAATCCCCGAGTGGTTTGGTAATTAATAACAACATATACATCATTAAACTAATGTGCATTCAAAGATAATTTTAGGAAAGTTTGATGTAGGCATGGCAAGGACATGTGATTGTGGACCCCTGATACGTCTCTAATGTATCTATAATTTTTGATTGTTCCATGCTATTATATTATCAATCTTGGATGTTTATTATGCAATTATATATCATTTTTTGGGACTAACCTATTAACCTAGTGCCCAGTGCCAGTTGCTATTTTTTTTCTTGTTTTTGGCTTTTCAGAAAATCATTACCAAACGGAGTCCAAATGCTACAGGACTTTTTGATGATTTTTCTAGACCAGAAGGGACCCTAGAAGCTTCGAGACAAGACCTCAAGAGTCACGAGGGAGCGACAAGCCTGCCAGGCGTGCCCCAGGGGGGTGCCCCCCGGGCTTGTGGGCCCCTCGTGGCACCTCTTGACCTAATTCCACTTCTATAAATTCCCAAATATTCCTAATACATTAGAGAGAGCCACCCAAAAAACTTTTTCCGCCACCGCAAGTTTCTGTTCTTCGGAGATCCCATCTGGAGACCTTTTCCGGCACTTTTCCGGAGAGGGAATCAATCATGGAGGGCCTCTACATCAACCTTACTGCCCTTCCGATGATGTGTGAGTAGTTTACCATAGACCTACGGGTGCATAGCTAGTAGCTAGATGGCTTCTTCTCACTCTTTGATCTTTAATACAATGTTCTCCTCGGTGTTCTTGGAGATCTATTCGATGTAATCCTTTTTTGCGGTGTGTTTTTTGGGATCTGATGAATTGTGGGTTTATGATCAGATTATTCTTGAATATTATTTGAGTCTTCTCTGAACTCTTTTATGCACGATTGTTATAGCTTTGTATTTCTCTCTGGTCTATCCGTTTGGTTTGGCCAACTAGATTGATTTATCTTGCAATGGGAGAGGTGCTTTGTGATGGGTTCGATCTTGCGTTGCTCAATCCCAGTGACAGAAAGGGACATGACCACATACTTGTATCGTTGCCATTAAGGATAAAAAGATGGGATTTATTCATATTAATTGGGTTGACTTTGTCTACATCATGTCATCCTGCTTAAGGCGTTACTCCGTTCTTTGTGAACTTAATACTCTAGATGCATGCTGGATAGCGATCGATGTGTGGAGTAATAGTAGTAGATGCAGGCAGGAGTCGGTCTACTTGTCTCGGACGTGATGCCTATATACATGATCATTGCCTTGAATATCGTAATAACAATGCGATTTTCTATCAATTGCTCAACAATAATTTGTTTACCCACTGTATGCTATGTTCAAGAGAGAAGCCTCTAGTGAAAACTATTACCTCCGGGTCTATCTTATCATATATTAAAATCCAAAAATACCTTTCTGCAATTTATTTACTTTTATTTTATTTTGCGTTTTTGTTTATCTATCTATCACTACGAGATTTGATCCTTGCAATTAACCGCCAAGGGATTGACAACCCCTTGTTTGCGTTGGGTGCAAGTATTTGTTATTTTGTGTGTAGGTGTTGTTCACGAGGTCTTGTGTGGTTCTCCTACTGGATTGATAACCTTGGTTCTTAACGGAGGGAAATACTTATCTCTACTGTACTGCATCATCCTCTCCTCTTCGGGGAAATCCCAACGCAGCTCATAAGTAGCAACCCCTCAAAATGCTAAAGAAATATATTGGCAAAAGTTTCCAGACTCTAAATTTTTGGTTAATTGATCAAAGATCACATTGAGTCCATATGAAAGCCAATAATATTAAAAGTGGATGAGGTTTTGATCATGAGTCATTTGCTCAAGTGCTTGAAGATATTGTTCCAAAACCCTCAACCACTTTCCCACATTCCAAATTGTCCAAAACCCCAAGTCTGTTCTCGGTCCCTCCGAACTGCTCCCATCCGGACCCACTGACATACTCAAGATACTACCATAAGCCAAAACGTAGAAACTCGGTACAACCGAGATGACATTCCGTCCCACCGAAGTGCATGTGCCAAGTTCCTGTAAACAATTGATTTCACTTCGGAATCACCGAGTGAAACCAAACATAATTACCAAGATGAGGTACTGATTAGGTCATCGCTAATTGGTCTCACCAAGTGTATCCATCTGGTCTCACCGAAATGTCCAAAGTTCAAATCTTTTGCACAGGTCGGTCTCACCGAGATTTCCGTTCAGTGTCACCGAGTTATGCATAAAGTGTGTAATGGCTAGATCTTTGGTGATGGCTATATATACCCCACCCACACCACCTACTCTCAGTGAGAGCAACCAGGACGAAACTACACTTCACATATCCATTTTTTGAGAGAGAACCACCTACACTTGTGTTGAGATCAAGGCATTCCACTCCAACCATTTGATCCTTGATTTCTAGCCCCCTCAAGTTGCTCCCCACTCCAATCCTTCTCCCACCACCATGCAAAATATGTGAGAGAGTGATTGAGTGTTAAGGAGACTATCTCTTGAAGCACAAGAGCAAGGAGTTCATCATTAACAACAACATCTATTACCTTTTCGAGAGTGGTGTCTCCTAGATTAGTTAGGTGTCACTTTGGAGCCTCCAAGCTTGGAGTTGAACCAAGGAGTTTGTAAGGGCAAGGAGATCGGCTACTTCGTGAAGATCTACCCCGAGTGAGACCAGTCCTTCATGGGCGTAAGCCATGATGGAATAGAAAAGGTTGCTTCTTCGTGGACCCTTCATGGGTGGAGCCCTCTGTGGACTCTCGCAGTCGTTACCCTCTGTGGATTGAAGTCTTCATCAACGTGGATGTACAATAGCACCACCTATCGAAACCACACCAAAAATCATTGTGTCTTCATTGCGTTTGATATCTCTGATCCCCACCTTTAAGTTCATATGCAAAGCCTTACTTTCCGTTGCCCACTACTCTATACTTGCATGTGCAGATTGATGCTTGACTTTGGTTTGTTGCTAGAACTTGCCCGCAACTAAAATTGGGAAAATGCTAGGTTTTTATTTGTCAAGTAGTGTAATCACCCCCTCTAGACCTACTTCGATCGTATACATAGGTCGGTTATATCTAAGGGTAAACGTGCCGAAGATCGCCTCTAAGTCTTGGAGTGTGCACCACGTCTTCGGTAGATTCCTTCTTGACGCTCCTGGGCCTGGCAAACATGGCCCACTAGTTGATATTCCCATATGTCCCATAATAATGGGAGCCGACATGGCTAGTACCCCTAATCCAGGACACCATCACCATCTTAGCAAAAACGCCTAAGCCTCCTTTGGTTTGTAGGAATTTTGTAGGAATCCCATAAGATAGGATTTGTATAGGAAAAATTCCTTTAGATCCCTTTGGTTTGTAGGAATAGAATCCTATTCCTACGGAGGAATTCTTCCTATCCTCCACATTTTATAGGAAAATAAACATTAGCCTAGACTCAATGAAAAAAATCCTATGATGTGAACCAAAGGGCATCTTCTTTTCTATTCCTATTCATAGGATTTCAGATACATGTCATCTAATTTCCTGTGACTTTTCTATTCCTATGACTTTCCTATCCCATGAACCAAAGGAGGCCCTAATTAGTATGCATGATACTACCTATGATACTCACATTGTGATCAACCTAATATGTTACCGTCACATAGCGCTTTCCAATTAAAAATGACTCTACAAAGTAATAAATCAAGGTCTCACTATTGTCACACATATGACACTACTCATTTACGAAATTAGTAACAAAGAATAATAACTTACTACTTCCTACGTCAGGGTGCATAGCGGGTACGCGTAGTTCTAAGTCATTGATTTTTCTAATTAAATATTATTAAAGAAACGAGGCTAAGGGGTAAGTTCCCTCCTTTAACTTTTGTTGTTAGACCTCTCCTAATGCAAAGGTGCTTAGATATGGTGCTAAGTATATTAAATGCCTTAGCAACTCAAGTCCCCAATGCAAAGGTGCTAAGCTTTTGGGTGCTAAGCTTCATGCATTTAATTAGCTCTAGACTCAGAATTGTGCTCCACCTAGGTACACGTGCTTAGCACGGTTTCTTCCTGGGGTCACCATACTACTCTCTCTCTTCTTAACTAGCACGCCACATCAGATTTTTTGCCTAGTTGGCAAGCTTAGCACCTGTACAAGGTGGAGCATTGGGAGGGGCCTTAGGTAGGTGCGTAAATTTGAACCTAGGTGGTTTGAGTGAAAACAGAACGCACTTTGCCATTGTGCTACCATGTGTCACCAAAAGCATATCATTAGTGTGATAAAAGGATGTAGTTTCTAACATATATTTTTTTATTACATACTCCCTTCATTTGGAAATACTTGTCGGAGAAATGGAGGTATCTAGACGTATTTTAGTTGTAGATATATCCATTTTTACGACAAATATTTTCAAGGTATATAAGAAGTTTTTGCAAGGTACGTTTTTTTACAGTGTCAAAAAACATCTTATATTTTGATATATTTATTTAAATAAATTATTTACCTCAAACTATGAACATGTCTTATACATCCGGACGAATATACTCTCTTCAGTGATCTAAACGCTATTATATTAGTTTAGAGACGGAGTAGTATTCTAAGCTACTCACCACTGTGAGCAGCCTTAGAGCAACTCCAACGGGCCGACCCAAATGGACGGTGCTTTTGTCCGTTTTTTGTCTGTTTGGGTCGGCTGCCCGCCCGGCGTCCGCCCTCTTTTAGATTTGGATCGGCAGCGCGCCCAATGCGTCGACCCATTTCATGACCGTGCGCGCTTTAGATCATGCCAGCGGCCATGTCGTCGCCCTGGTTTTGGCTCTCCAGCGCGCAGGAAAGGTTCGCGCGCGTAGGGCAAAGTCGGCCTAGCGCGCGCTGGCTTTGGCGCTCCAGAGCGCGTTTAAGGTTCGCGCGCTTGTTTTGGCACGCCGCGGCCGGCGCTCGTTATAAGGCGGCGCTCCCTTCACACTCAGTCCGTCGCCCACTCGTCTCGCCCCCTCTCACTAGCCTCGCCGCCTCTGCGCCACCATGTCGATGCGCCTCCTCGGATTTTCGCGGAGTCCGCGAGCGCCCCTCCGTCGCCTTCTCCGCCGAGATCTTGTTTGGCGAGAAATGCCTCATCCTCGGTGCCTTCCACACCGTAGAGTAGGCGGCCCGTGCATACGACGCGGCGGCGTGGCGCCTCCGGCGGCCTAGTCGGGAGATTAATTTTCCCGACGTGTCGAGCCAGCGGGCGCAGGATCTGGCGCCTCTCCCGCGGCTTTTCACCGACGAGGATCGTCGCGTCCACTGGAGGCGGCAACGTCGCCTCGCCATCGCCGAGATGGACGTGCAAGCCTTGGTGGTGTGGCGCGAACGCTTCCCGTAAGACATCGTCAACGAACGTCAGTTCTATGAGCAAAGGAGGACGGAGAGGAAGGCGAGGAGGACGGAGCGAGCCGCCTATCGGGAGGGCAAGCTTGCGCGGAAGCAGGCCGCTCAATTGAGACTAAAGCTGCAAGAAACATCGGGGTGGGACTTCGAGTATGAGCAGGCTGCTGACGCCTACATTCAGACGTCGGAGGAGGACATTACCGAGTTAGAGTCGGAAACCGACGAGTAGTTGATCTTTTCTTTTATCTGTGTACACAAGAACTATCTATGTATCCCTTTTCATCGAAAAAATGGCTGGCGGCGTTGGCGAAGAAGCAAGCGGTGGAGGGTGTGCACGCGCGGGGAGGAAAGAGGGCAAGCGCGCGCGTCCGTCTTGTGTCTGCGCCGACGCAAATCCGGCTCAAAAATGAGGAATGGATCGGCAAGCAGACAAAAACGGCCGCGCGTCCATTTGAATCGGCACGTTGGCCCGCCTTTTCTTTCTGTGCCGACCCAAACAGACGGCGGCAGACGAAATGGGTCGCCTCGTTGGATTGCTCTGAGTGCGCGTTCGGGACGGATTGAGGCGGCAGAGTCCGGCTTCTGAGCTGTGACAGTCGGCGGTATGCCAAGGCTCCAAATGAGTGAGCGTAGCCAGTAGCAGCACGCCACTCCCAAAGCCCACGATAGCTAGACTTGGGAGACACGATAGGAGGACCAACGTGGCTGCCGGCCCCACCGCCACCGCACCGGCGCCCCGAGGGAGCGAATCAGCGGATCCGACGGCTTGACCGGGAGGGAGGACGCCCGCGTTAAGGAAGCGAGTTTATTGGTTTAAAACCGCGTCCGCACAGAGTGGGCGCACGCCACAGGCCCGCTTCTTGGCAGCTTCCTCGCGCAGTCCCTCCTCCTCATCCTCTCACCCCACGTCTCACCTCACGCGGCCCGCATCCCATTCCCTTTTCCAGCCCCCCCTCGCTGCGTCTGCGTCTGCTGGCAAGAGACACAGCACGCCGCGGCCGCCCCACCCACCCGCCAGCCAGCCCTCACAAAGACTTGACCGGTTCCTGCGACCGCCTCGGCCTCTTCGCCTCCACCGCCTCTTCCGCGATCCCCTTCCGCCCGCCGTCTTCCGTCCGTGGCCCCAGCTCCGGCTTCCCCCTGCTGGTTACCGCTCTCCCCTCCGATCGATCGGTCGGGGCTACGTCCCGGCGCCGGCGCGGCTCTGCTCTCCGCACCACAGGTGAGGGAACTCCTTCCTCGGCGACCACTTCCCGATCCATTCCGTTTCGCGTGAGAAGAGGCGCCTTCCTGGGTGCCGGCGCTTTTGCCGCGGTTGCTGGCAGAGCTCTCGTTGGTTTAGGGCTCGAGGTTTTGGTGCTCCTGGATTTACGCCTTTGGGGGCAGGGAGGAGAGATTTTTTTATTTTTTTGGCCGGAACTCCTCCTCTCCTCGAGTCCCAATTTTGGCGCATGCGGAGCTCGATTCGGGGCCCCTTCCTGCGAAACCACGGCCCGTTGGCTCGATCGACCACATAGCGGGGATTCGAGTTGCACCATGGTGCGTGGGGAGCCGGGGCTCATTGCCGTCTGGTTGCAGTACTAATGGATCCCCTTTTGGTCGTGTGGAGTAAGGGGAGAGAGGGGGTACTGCGATAAGAATACTATAAAAGTGGTTCTAATTACTCTGCACAGTTTCAAAATCACCTTACTAATCGTATTTATGTTCTGTTATTCTTGCGCAGATCATATACAATGGAAACTCTACGTGACATGGCTCTGCCACCAGGATTTGGATTCCATCCTAAGGACACTGAACTCGTTGCTCACTATCTGAAAAAGAAAATACTTGGTCAGAAAATTGAATATGACATTATACCAGAGGTGGATATATACAAGCATGAACCATGGGATTTACCTGGTAAGCTGATGATGCTTCTATATGGTTGCCTGTGATTATTTTGGTTCATAGAAAAATACAGTATGGAGGAGAAAACAGTTTAGTTTCTTCTCCACAAATTGAGCCTTCTCGTGTCACACAATCATAATTATGGGGTAATGAATCATAACTAGACATTTAGTAAGAGTAACTAAAGAACGTGACATATACCCTTGTTTAACTAGTGTTAGTAGTTAATCTTAATACTGTTTGTCTTTCGTCTAATAAATTTAACAGTTGATTCTAATGATGTAGTTTCTTTGTCAGTACCGGTCCTTTAGCATTATGGAGGATTTACTTTCTGCTTTTAGTATCCGATGCATTCTAGAATTTATCCGCTGTGTTCTTCAAATCCTTATCTAACCCTCTGATGATATTCCATGTTACAGCGAAGTGCAATGTTCCAACACAGGATAACAAGTGGCATTTCTTTGCTGCTCGAGACAGAAAGTATCCTAATGGTGCTCGGTCAAATAGGGCAACGGTTGCTGGGTATTGGAAGTCTACTGGAAAAGACCGGGCCATTAAGGTGGATAAGAGGACCATAGGAACAAAGAAAACTTTAGTTTTTCATGAAGGTCGGCCTCCCACTGGAAAACGTACTGAGTGGATTATGCATGAATACTACATAGATGAGAACGAATGTCAATCCTGCCCTGATATGAAGGTATTGTACCAACAATTGAGGTTTCAAAACATTAGTATATTAAGAAACAGCATGAGAGAGCTAGATACATTCCGTTGCATCTTTTACATGTTATGTTACATTACTTGATGTGCATTTCACATGTTAGATGCCTTAAAAAAAGGCACAAACTTGAAATCTAGTGTGCTAATGTTGTTTCTTTCTTCTTCAGGATGCCTTTGTTCTATGTAAAGTTACTAAAAGAATTGACTGGACATCAGAGAATGGTAACGAGGTGGGCAATAATAACCCTCAGCCACAACAAGCAAATGTTGCTGCTATTTTAGCTGTCAGTGTTGAACAGCCAGATACTGCTGCATCATCAATTATTGGTGATGAACTTCCAAGTGATGCTGCTACCGTAGCTATCCCTGCTCACATGACTCCAGATGGGAATGATGACCTTAAAGAATGGCTGGAAGAACTGCTTGATACCTCCTTTGATCCTTCTGCTAACACTGCAGTGGATTCTGTTTCTGCTCAACTGTCTCCGGATGAACAAAATGCTGAATCATTGGTATGTTATCACTCACAGCAGTGCTTAGTATTTAAACAATTCAACCAATAGTTCCCTTGTAAGGAAAAATGCTTATGCATAGGCAAGAAACTATTAGGTAGATTTTGCAAGCCAAGAAGCTTCTTCATAATAATTTTGATCTCATGCATGTGCGAGTTGCTTGGTGGTAGTTGATAGAGCTAACTAGGTATGCATAAATCACTCACGCCAGAAAATACTGGTAGAACTTTGCCGATATGTGGATACCACAGACAACAGTGCACTACAAATGAGTTTATTTATGCACACGAAAACAAAATCTAAATTGCAGTGCTATTAATTATTTTCAAGAAACTCTGAATTGTCCAATGCAATCTTAAATAAAGTTGAAACTAGCCAGAGTTATTAGTTATTACAACTTGTTCTGGACCTGGTGTTAGTAGCCTGTCAATTCCTTAAACTAGCTTATGTGCTAGTGCTACTCCTTTGTCCTGTCTCTTTGTTGCTGAATTTGTGTGTACCTCAGGATTATGGGCTCATGTAACAGTAATACTCCTTAAAATATTAATTTTAAGTTATGAGTGCAAATTATGAGCAATCGTCTCCTTTCTGCTGGGCATGGTACTATATTTTTAGTTCCTGCATGCTTACTCATTGCATTTATTTTCCCTGCTGAATTACAGAACATTGGTGCTATGGCTCCGAAGGTGGAACTGGACTATGCCAGTCCTAACCAGACTGTGGTAGACGATATAGACTTCCTGTTGCCAGATGATATTCACTCCATGTTGTATCCTGGTAGTGATGACTTCACTTCATGGCAGCAAACATACTTTACGGCGGCGGATCCCTTCAGTCTGTCAAACAACTTCATGGATGAATTTCAGATGAAAGAGCTACAGTTACCTCTGGAAAATAATGGGCCTAATCTGTATGAACCTGCTGATACTGGAATTGTAGTGCGAACACGTCATGGGGGAACATCTGCAGCTAGCGTTCCACCATACAAGGCTCGACTTCAGCAAAGTCTTGGCAGGATGGTTACGAGCAGCTCTGAATCCATCAACCAGACTATCAAGTTCGTTGACAATAACGGTCATCTTGATCTCATGACTAATGTGAAACACCAGAAGAAACATGTGCGTGATATTACTTGTGCCAGGCAGTCTGATGCAGAGAAGTGTGGAAGTCACAACAACCAAGGATTTTTCAGGGGCGTCCAAAGGGCATTTAGAGGCTGTTCAGCAACAGGACTCAATATACTCGTTGCTCTTTGCATGGTTGGAGTTGCTGCAGCAATACTGCACCATGGACGTCACCGTGGCGGGATCAGATTGTAGTAGAGGGGGATCAGAAGCGTGCCTAGTTTTAGCTGTACAAATCTGTAGCATCTACGCACTGTGATCTTGACAGTAGGCACTGTGATTGAAGTGGATGAGCGATTGAGCATGTGGCTGGGATCCTTGCCTTCTGGAGGTACTTGGTCGTTACACGTAATGTGTTCTCTCGTGCAGGACATTGATTCCCTTATATCTGGTTGCTGCATGGTGTTTGTACATATGAAGCTCTTGCTTTTTGATCAATCTGGCTAGGTATTATGGTGATGGATGAGTGCCAAACAGAAAAGAACAAAAACATAGGGAATAATAGTTGTGATAAATTCTCTCTTACTACATGCTAGATTTGTAACTCTGAACCATAGTTAACAGCTTGGAGTAGGGTCATCTTTTTCATTCGAGTTGAACTAAGGATATTTATGTAAATTAGCGAGTAATAATCATCGTCTCTATGGATTACAGCATTATTGGATCACAGTATTGCTGTCATTTGAAGCGATGACCTGTTTGCTTGAGTACTACTGTCATTTGAAGCGATGACCTGTTTGCTTGAGTACTACTGTCATTTGAAGCGATGACCTGTTTGCTTGCTGACATTGGCCGCCTCGCCAGTCACGCTTTGACGTATGACAGCTAAAACAACGAAAATTTGCAGGGCACGCACCAGCACATCTGTCTATTGATTTGCACGGTGATTGGGGCACTTGTTTTAACAGAAATTGCTTGAAAAAGAGAAAAAAAAAATCTCAACCCTGTCAATATGACACAATATATACGTACGTTTATCTTGTACTACTTCGTCCAACCGTTCTCGTACATCCCTATTCCTGTGTTAGGTTTCATCTTCTCATCTTGTTTAATTCCCTCTTTACTCTTAAACCGGTTCTTCTTTTCAATCCTCCGTCCTGTTCAAATCCTTCTTTCTTAAACCGAATCTTCTTTTCAATCATGTCCCATCCATTGATATTGTTTACCTTCTTACTCTGGACACCTGTTCCGGTGTCACCTTTCCCTACTCTTTTTCGCGTCATCTGACTTCTTCCTTTCAATCCTTTGATCATGTTGTTTCTCAATTGATCTTATGTCTGTCCAATTATCTTGCTCTTCCTGATCTTAATTAATCAGTTCCTGTGTTGTCCTATCGCAAGTTCATGCCATCCTTCTTTCCATCATAAATTCATGCACTCTTAAAACGACGCAACCGCCACTGCACGCCGCCTTGAGTCCTCAATGTCACCGTAGTTACGAGGACAAAGACTCAACATTGCCCTATCCAGATTTAAACGCCTATCAACAACTCATGATACCAATTGACAAGATCTGAAGAACTAAAGGCTCGGGACCGGTGGTTTGCAACGATTATGATGTCTAGCAGTGGTTGCGGTAGTCGGCTCTTGTCCGGCGCGTCCATGCTTCGGTTTGTTTGTTGCTATGGAGTCGAAGCTGCGGTGCCGGGCCCTGTGGTGTACGACAACTGCCTATAGTGGCCCATTGGGCGATCTTCCGTGGCGCCAACTGTGCCTGGTTTTGTCCTTCAGAGTTCTCCGTCGGAGTCGGGGTGTTTGGCCGCCGGTGGCTGAGTTTTGCCGCAGATCTTTATATAGGTTCACGTGTCCTCTACGGTGTGGGTCGAGTCGAAGATCGCCTACAGCAAAGTCGGAGTTGTTTGCTCATAGTTTATGGATGGTGATGATGCCTCCAGGGAAAGAGCGATGACGATGATGCATGTGTGTTGTCTCGACAAGGTCCTCTTGAATTGGTGTGCAAAAAATATAGACATCCACCATATTAAACAAAAAATATATAGAAATTCATTTCATATTATGGATTTTGATATTGTTAAGATTTATTACTTAATGTAATTAGGGAAATCTCCTCTTTCCCAAACCGTCGGGCGGCTCCTCCCACAACCGACGCCTCTCCCGCTCGTCCTGGAACCGACGCGTCAAGAGCAATCAATCACTTGATTTCAAACACGTTGTCACGCACGTAGACTACTCAGAGCAAATCATGAGAGAAAAGAGAGGAAAGGCAAAGATGACTGCCAAAGAGTTTTAAGGACTACTGCCAAAGATATGTGAGTCCATTGGTGAGTACATGGTTTAAAAAGAGTTTTAAGGACATGGTTTTAAGGACTACTGCCAAAGATCATGGATATGGCAAAAAGGTACATGAGAAAATTCCTTCTCTATCGTCTGATTTGTACTATATGAAAGTTCTAATAATCGACTAGAGGGAGGGGGGGTGAATAGGCGATTTCTATGAAAGTCTTCAAAACATGAAAGTTTCAAAGACAAACATGCAATCAGGACCTATAAACATGCAGCGGAAGATGAACTACACTAGACAAGCCACAGTCAGACAAGTATGAAGCTAAAGCATGATGACATATAACAGCTAGGTAGTAGGTTCAGGATGGAAGATAGTACGAAGCCAATCAGAACAAGTAGTCACACAGTGAAGTCAAACAGGCATAGCAATCATGCAATGACTTCACAAAGACGAACTGTAAGTAAGGAGAGTAAGAGATAGAACCAGTGCGTTGTGAAGACAAGGATTTGTTCGACCAGTTCCAGTTGCTGTGACAACTGTACGTCTGGTTAGGGAGGATGCGATTGAACTCAGAAGACCGTGTCTTCACCTTATTCCCCTTGAGCTAAGGACACACAGTCCTCGCCCAATCACTCTGGTAAGTCTTCAAGGTAGACTTCCAAACCTTCACAGACTTCGTTCACCGGCAATCCACAATTACTCTTGGATGCTCAGAACGCGACGCCTAACTGGCTGGAGGATTCACAGTCCTCAAGTGTAACAAGTCTTCAGGTCACGCAGACAGAAAGACTTCAGTGATGCCAAACACTCTTTGGGATCTGGGTGTTTTGGGCTATATCCTCACAAGGATTTCTCTCTCAAACTCTTCGGAGGTGGGTTGCTCTCAACGACAAAAGCCGTGCACTTAACTCTGAGCAGCCACCAATTTATGGTGTAGGTGGTGGGCTATTTATAGCCACAGGGCAACCCGACCTGATTTGTCCAAAATGACCCTGGGTCACTAAGGAACTGACACGTGTCACAACGGTCAGATTTCAAACACACGCGACAGCTTGACTTGGGCTACAAGTAAAGCTGACTTATCCTACTCTGGATAAGATTTGCTCTCATTGTCTTCGCTCGAAGACATAGGAAATTGGTTGAGCATCACATCAGTCACTTTGACTTTGTTCACTTAGACCCCACTTAACAGTGCGGTGGTTCCTATGACTCAACAAAGAAGAAAAGAAACAGCGAAACTACTAAGTCTTCGCGCTCCATAGTCTTTACTCAATGTCTTCTTCTGTCATAGTCTTCAATGTGAATATCTTCATGTACCACCATTATCTTCAATGTCTTCATACATTTTTAGGGGCCATCTCCGGTAGGTAAACCGAATCAAAGAGGGACTACTACCTGTGTTATCCTGCAATTCTCACAAACACATTAGTCCCTCAACCACGTTTGTCGTCAATACTCCAAAACCAAACTAGGGGAGGCACTAGATGCACTTACAATCTCCCCCTTTTTGGTGATTGATGACAAACTGGTTGAAGTTTTCAACGGGGATAAAAATATGTGAAATTGTAAAGAATGAGGTATTGTCTTCGTAAGTAGCAAAAGGCTCCCCCTGAAGATGTGCATCTAAATAATTTGCTTTTGGAATGCAAATGCACATGGCAGGTTCTATTTGTGGAGATCCTCTCCAACTTATGAAGACAATTCATCATGCATGACCTGATGTAACAAAGATAATGGCATGCATAATGAAAAATGGATGTCTGCAAAATGATTGAAGTGCGGAAGTTATCGTCGCACATGCGGAATTTATCATCGCATCACAGAATAGCAAATAAGTAGCAGACAACCATCGAGTTTAAGTGTTACAACTCAGAGAACCAAATGTATCAAAAGCAAGAGTTGTAAACACTAGGCAAAATATAATGCAACCGCCCATATGAACCTGCCTGAAGACTATCAACTCATAGCTTCTCCCTCTTTTGTCAGTAAGGACCAAAAAGGTTGGAAGACAGTGAGCCTCTACTTGTTCCCAGAAGGAGTAGGAGAAGATGCAGGGTTAGTGTCGAGGTTTGGTGGTGCAGACAAACTTGGAGCAGTGTAGATGCGCGTTGGAGGTGGAGAAGTAGCATTGTCTTGATCATCGATCACATGAGCATTTACTGTTGCAGCAGAAGAGGAGTACTCAGAGTCTTCAAGAGATGGAGTGCGCCGCAGAACAACATTTTTGGGTGGAGTGGAATCAAACTTGAATCTTTCTGAGAAGCCATCTTCTTGAAGATTTTCCTCAGCGCACATAAGAGTCAGCCCTTTCCATGTGCGTCGACAGGTTTCATGCGCGACAAACGCATTCTTGGTTGCAAGATTGCGAATGCGATTGACATTAGTCATAATGCTCTGCATCTAGCGCTTGAGCCAATCGTGATGCCTATCCTGTTTCTGATGCAGGCCAACGAGAAGCTCTCGGTCATTGAGAACACGAGATCGCTTTCGAGGCCGTTGAGCAATTGTGCTATTAGTGGCTTCAGTTGGGGCATGGTGAGGTGCACGTGTAGTATCAGCCAATGGATAGACACGAGTGGCAGCCAGCACACCTTCAATGGGCTGAGTGAAGCTTTGACGATCAACATTATGAAGGTAAAGTGGCTCTTTGTTAGGCTCTGGATAGATGGCTTCAACAGACATATCAACATCAGGCAAGAAGACAATGTGATTGCGTGCAGATGGCTGATAGTTGAAAGCAGTGTGAAGCTTGATCAGATGCATGATCCATGGAGCATAGAACTTCAAACCAAAGATGTCAGACCCTGATGTAGCAAGTTGGCGGATGAAGAAATCTTGTGCATTGAAGCTTTTGCCATGAAGAATATGGAAGACCAAAGTCTTCATTGCACCTTCTAACTTAGCCTGTGGAGAGTGTCCTTTGATAGGCCAGAGAGTTCGCTTTATGATGTGATAGATCGTGCGTGGCAGATACTCAAGGTCTTCAACAAAGAACTCCATAGGATATTCTGCATCTGGAGGCAATGGCTTCATCATGCTCAACATCTGGCTCATGTTGGGTTCAGGCTTGTGAAAGATGCTCTCCACTGCGGCAGTGTGAAGCTGACAACTAGGCTCATAGAGATCACCTGGAGTGGGCAGGCCAGTAAGCTCAATGGCATCCAATGCTTTGGCTTCATGATGGACATTGCCTGTCATCCACTCAAGGACCCAAGTCTTCGGATCCCTGTTGTAGCCTCTGATATGTAGAGTGGCGTAGAATTGGAGCAGCAACTCTTCATTCCAGTGCTCCTTGTCAGTGACAAACTGCAGCAAGCCAGCCTCTCTGAAGCAATCAAGGGCTTCTTCCAAGCAGGGCAGACCAGCTATGGCTTCAGTATCAAGATGCATATGCGGAAATATGCGGCCTTGGTTGTACAGAATGCATGAATAGTAGCTGCCCTGCTGATAGCTCCAGAACCGATCAGATGAAATCTTGGGCTTGGTGTAGGCGTTCTTGTCGCTATAGAAGAAGGTGTTGTGTGCAATGAAGCTGTTGACATTGAAGGATCCTGGTGAAGAAGCAGTACATGGAAATCTAGGCAGTCTTGGCTTTGGCTTCTGAACCTGAGGCCTGTGCTTGACATGGTAGTCAAATTGAGGACCAGCAGCAGGTGGAGGAATCAGAATAGGCCATCTGACAGTGACAAGCTGGCCATAGTTGTATGCTTGCTCGATAGTGTGTGGCCTTGGAGGTGGAATAGGAGCAGTGGCATTCACTTCAGGCTGCAGATTGGCGACAGGTGCGACATTAACTTCATCTTCTTGAGGGGCTTCATTGGCTTCATTGGCCATTGGTGCATTGACCACTGTAGGCTCCACATTAGCATCGGCCATGACAACGTCATTGGTTTCAGGAATATCATGTGTGGTAGCCTCAGGGTTCTCACCCTCCACTTGAGTAGCTGGAGGTTCTGGCATGGACTGGTTCTCTTCATTAACTTCTGCTTGTGTTGTAGGGGGAGTAGCGACACGCCCTTCTTCTTGTGTTACTCCGGCTGATGCAGCCGGAGGGTCTTCAGCAACATTGGCTTCAGACACAGGGACCGTCACAGAAGGATTGTCTTCAGGGAACACTTGACGTGCCACTGAGCTTGACAAGTTGGAGTCCTCTTCTGTGATGGTGGTCATGGAGGGCTTCAGGCCTTTACGAAGTCGTTGGTATACGGGCGACGGCTTTGGTAAGGGTGAAGTCTCTATGTAGTTGTCATCATTTGACATGGGGCTGATGACGGGCACACTTGACGGCTGGGGTGTTCTTGGTGAGACTTGTGGGGTAGCTTGCTGGGGGCGATCAGCCCATGATGCATCTTGTGATATTGGCGTCAAAGGACGACCAATGCTGATAAGCTCACTGTTCGTTCGAATAGGAGATGATACCGTTGGGTGCTCGATCTGAGGAAGAACTACATCATCTTGAGCAATATCTTCAGTCGCGCTGGGGTCGACGACTGGAACTTCTTGAGCTTCAGGAGCCTCTGTGGAAGCAGGCTCATGAACAATCATCCAACGCTCTTGATTTGCAGGCGGAGGGGGAATATAGGCAAGGGGTTCAACAACAAGGGGCTCTGTGGGAGCAGCCCGTTCTCTTCTCTTGGTCTTTCTCTTCTTAGGGGGTGGTTCTTCATCAGTGGTGCGCTTGGTTTTCCTCTTCCTAGCTTCGGCTTCAGCTGCCTTGGTTTTCTTCTGTTCAGAAGCCACTGAAGGAGCCTTGGGTTTCGAGCCGCGCATGCTGGCAGGGAAGACAATTTGTGGTTCTTCCTGCCGTGGTTCTTCAGTGTGGGCTTCAGATGACTTCTTTTTCTTGGCAGCCATTGAGGGGTCAATACCAGGGAGGCCAAGTGCCTTGCGCTTTTCAGCTTCATTGTAGGCTTGAACGCATTTGTCAACGAGTGCTTTCATGCGCTCTCTTGAGCCTTTGGCTTCCTCACGTTTCGTCCGAAACGACTCCTTGAGGTCATTGAGCATCACCTTGAACTTTTGCACATCAGCCACACTCAGCTTGGCTACATGCTTCCTGAACTGTTCCTTCTCGAAGTCTATCTTGCGCTTCAGTTCAACTATGCACTGAGCCAGAGCAAGCTCAGGAGCAATGACACCTTGGAAGGCAACACTTATGCCAATGGGAAGCTGAAGGTCATCAAAGATGAGCTCCTGATTATCAAACCATTCATCAATGAAGTTCTTCAGAATGTTGACATCAAAGAGGGGTAGATCGTTGAAGATCTCCGCCTCTTGCTTGCTCTTGATCAGCTGTTCCAGAGCATCTTCACCAAATTCTTCATCAGAAGACAGGTCAATGGGTTCAGACTCATTTCTCAGAATGGCAGCAGGCATTAGTGCTTGACTCAATTTCTGAATAGGTGCCTTCTGAGGCTTCTCACGCCTCTTGGAGATACGAGAGAGATCTTCAGAGTCATTGCTTGGAGCAGAAGGGGCAGTTGCCAATGGCTTCACTCTTGAAGCTTTTGGAGCAGCATATGATTTTGAAGCTTTAGACTTCTTTTGCTTCTTAGGCTTTGGAGGAGGAGGTGGAGCTTCGTCAGTGTCAGCATCATCATCATCAGAATGATCCACTTTGGCACCACGAACAGTAATGTGAGTGATGAGGCCAGCAAGGTTGTAGAAGGGGCCAATTCTGTTTTCATTGGCTTCACGGGTGCCATCATCCCGAGGTGCGGAGGGACCAGGGTTGAAGTCAAACCCCAGATCCTTCTTGTTTGTAGCAGCTGAGTTTTTGGCAAACTGATAATTGCGCTTGAACAAACTGTCTTCACGACACCAGAGAAGTGAGGACGGATCAACATTCTCAGGCTGTGGTCCGCGCACCATGCAAGGATAGAAGCCTTGCTCAATAGCTTCAGCCTGATTCCTGGGTGGAAGATTTTTGTATAGAATATCACTCCAGGGTGCCTTGATGGCATTCTTCTCAGCATATTCCTTGGTGATGAAGCGGTATCTGAACCACTCTTCTGCCCAATATCTTCGAATCCATTGGATTCGATTCTTGCGTTCAGTATAGGTTTCCTCTGGATCAGTCTTGTACAACTCATGCAAATCTGGTGGTAAATCCTTGGAAGTGTCACCACGACGCTGTCTGCCTCCCTTTATTGCTGATTTTCCAGTTTCCATGAAGTGTAAACTGAAAGGCTTCAGTACTTTCAAAGGCTTCAAATGGCTGGACTGACAGGAACTAGCTTTAGGTGAGTTGATGTGACTCTGCAAGAATTCTGCAAATGAATGCAGACTATGAGAACCAAGGGATTCTCCCACGGACATGTACCTGTGACAGCATTAAAGGTGCGAGGGAAGGGGACGAGGTCATATGCATTCTCAGAAGATTTTGAAGATAAATCAGTTTGAAGACATTGACCTCATAGCGAGAAGACATTCACTTATATGATTAGAGTTGGTTCCAGAGTTGTACAAATCCAAGAATAAGTACAAGTGAGGAATCTAACTTGTGAAGAAGCATAAGTGAATATACTAGGCAAAATATGAGATGCAGAAAGAGATAGATTCATGTTCGAAGATCTAGAAACCACTTTTGGTAGGAACGGATGAATCTATCAGATCAAAAAGACGGTAAAAAGTAAACTTTTATTACCACACGAAGAACTGCTAGACAGAGCGAAGATGGATGCCGAGCAGTTCGATCTCCCGTGCCCTAACTTGGCGACGGAAGACACCTACGGCGACGGCGGAGAAGACGAGGTCCGCGGCTGTCGTGAGGACGGCGTCGAGGAGGTCGCGACAGCTAAGCGCTTCGTCGTCGGCGTCGTCGAGAGCTAGCATAGGCGCTAGGGTTTGCGAGAGATGGAGAAGGAGGAAGAAGGATTTTGACCGAGACAAGACAGGCATTTATAAGGATAGAGACAGCACAGCGCAATTACGCAGGTGCCCCTGGCGTTTCACATCTGATGGACACGTGGTGAACATGCAACTCATTGAAAGTTGCTCCACGTCCCACGCACGCCTGGATTGTCGGGGTGGTCGTTCCGAATTCTCCGGGTTTCAGGAAAAAAGGATAAGTCATTAAAGCTAGATATAAATGTTTGTCTCTGTATCTTCTGCTGACAAGGATGCAGAGAAGACATTCGACAGTTTCAACAGAATGCATATGATTTGGATAGATAGAGCTTGAGATAGAAAGCATAGAGGGATTAGGGTCCGATCACATTCACTTAGTTCAAAAGATTCAAACACGAAGACATAGCCATAAGTGAATGCTGTAGAGGACAGAATACAGTGTATACATATATATATACAACAGTGTAAAGCCAAATCAGTAACCATGAAGTCAAGTTAATGTTGAAGTTAAATCAATTGCGAAGACTTTGCAAATATGACGCCATGAGGAAACACTTCATAAAAGTTTGGTGGTGGCGTTACCCATCGTATAGAAAGTATTAGACCCAGACACGGCACACAATTATCGTGGCGCTCTGAAGTCAATTTCCACGTTAATGTATTCACACTTAGAGTGTATGTCTTCATTGATTGAAGATATACATTATTTCGTGTGTTGCACATCTAAGTCATCAACCTGCATAAGTGTTAGGATGTGTGCCTAATCACAGGACATTCGAGGATTCCAAGATATTTAGCTCACACCGCAACTTGCAAAACCTTTTCTCATCCAAGGGCTTAGTGAAGATATCAGCCAACTGATCTTCTGTCTTGACGTGAATGATATCAATATCTTCTTTCATAACATGATCTCTGAGGAAGTGATGACGAATTTCAATGTGCTTTATCTTCGAGTGCTGAACTGGGTTATTGGCAATCTTGATAGCGCTTTCATTATCGCAGTAGAGTGGCACATGCTTCAGATGAATGCCATAGTCCTTAAGAGTTTGCTCCATCCACAGAAGCTGAGCGCAGTAAGATCCAGCAGCAATATATTCAGATTCAGCAGTTGAGAGTGATACACAGTTCTGCTTCTTTGAAGACCAACAGACAAGAGATCGACCCAGAAAGTGACATGTGCCTGATGTAGACTTGCGATCCACCTTGTCACCAGCATAATTAGCATCCGAAAAACCAACCAGATCAAACTCTGAGCCCTTTGGATACCATAATCCTAGTGTTGGGGTGTAAGCCAAATATCGAAGAATTCGCTTCATAGCTAAGTGATGTGAATCCTTTGGTGCCGCTTGGAATCAGGCACACATGCAAACACTAAGCATGATATCTGGCCTAGATGCACATAAGTAAAGTAAAGAACCAATCATGGAGCGGTATACCTGTTGATCGAAATCTTTACCATTGACGTTGGGGCTTAGATGACTTTTCGTTGGCATTGGCGTCGTGTATCCTTTGCAGTCTTGCATTCCAAACTTCTTCAGGCAATCTTTGAGATATTTTTCTTGAGATATGAAGATGTCGTTGCGTTGCTGACGGATTTGAAGACCGAGAAAGAATTTCAGCTCTCCCATCATGGACATTTGATATTGTTCTTGCATCATGTGAGCAAATTCATCATTGTATTTCTTGTTGGTGCAACCGAAGATAATGTCATCCACATAGATTTGGCACACAAACAGTTCACCATCATATGTCTTCGTGAAGAGAGTGGGATCTAGAGAACCAGGTTTGAAGCCTTTGCTCTTCAGGAAGTCTTTTAGTGTGTCATACCAAGCATGAGGGGCTTGTTTGAGGCCATACAGTGCCTTGTTGAGCTTGTATACCATATCAGGATGTTTTGGGTCTTCAAAGCCAGGCGGTTGTGCAACATATACTTCTTCTTCAATCTTTCCATTGAGAAAGGCACTCTTCACATCCATTTGATATAGAAGGATGTTATGATGATTTGCGTAGGCTAGTAGTATGCGAATGGCTTCGAGCCTAGCCACTGGAGCAAATGTTTCATCGAAGTCAATTCCTTCAACTTGTGTGTATCCTTGAGCAACGAGCCGTGCTTTGTTTCTGACTACTTGACCATGCTCGTCTTGTTTGTTGCGATATATCCATTTTGTGCCTATTATGTTGTGCTTGCGTGGATCAGGACGCTTGACTAATTCCCACACATTGTTCAGCTCAAACTGTTGAAGCTCTTCTTGCATAGCTTGAATCCAATCAGGTTCCATGAAGGCTTCAGCAACTTTCTTGGGTTCAGAGATTGAGACAAATGCAAAGTGCCCACAGAAATTTGCTAGCTGTGTTGCTCTTGAACGAGTGAGTGGACCAGGTGCATTGATGCTATCGATTATCTTCTCAATCTGTACTTCATTTGCAACACGAGGATGAACTGGACGAAGACTTTGCTCCTGTTGAACATTGTCATCATTTGGAGGATTGTCTTTAGGCTGAGCAATGTCTTCAGGTTGATCAGGTGTAGAAATAATGAGTTCCTCTTCAGGCTGGGCATCTGATGGTATGATTTCTGCTGTTCCCATTAGCTTGATTGATTCATTGGCAGGTACTTCATCTAGCACATTTGGCAGGTGCTTTCTTTGCGAGCCGTTAGTTTCATCGAACCGCACATCCACAATTTCAACCACTTTATAGTGAAAGAGGTTGAAGACTCTATATGAGTGCGAGTCCTTTCCATAACCAAGCATAAAACCTTCATGTGCTTTCGGTGCAAATTTTGAAGTGTGATGTGGATCCTTGATCCAGCACCTAGCACCAAATACTCTGAAGTAGCTTATGTTTGGCTTCTTACCAGTCAGGAGCTCAAAGGATGTTTTCTTCAGAAGCTTGTGAAGATAAACATGGTTGATGACATGACATGTAGTATCAATGGCTTCAGGCCAGAATTTTCTTGGAGTCTTGTATTCCTCAAGCATCGTCCGAGCCATCTCAATAAGGGTTCTGTTCTTGCGCTCCACGATGCCATTCTGCTGAGGTGTGTAAGGAGCAGAAAACTCATGAGTGATGCCTAAGGTGTCAAGATAGAGGTCGAGGCCCGTGTTCTTGAATTCTATGCCATTGTCACTCCTAATGTGCTTGATCTTGACGACGTAGTTGTTCATGGCACGGTTGGCGAAGCGTCTGAAGACATCCTACACTTCAGTCTTGAAGAGAATTATGTGCACCCAAATGTATCTTGAATAATCATCAACAATAACGAAACCATAGATACAAGCAGTAGCAGTGAGAGTGGAGTAGTGAGTGGGACCAAACAAGTCCATGTGGAGCAACTCAAAAGGTCGAGATGTAGTCATGATTGTCTTCGAGGGATGCTTGGCCCTTGTCATCTTCCCAGCTTCACAAGCACCACATAGATGATCTTTCTTGAACTTGACGTCTTCGATGCCAATGAAGTGCTTCTTCTTGGCGAGAGTGTGTAGGTTCCTCATGCCAGCATGTCCTAGCCTCCGATGCCAGAGCCAGCACTCTGAAGACTTAGCGAGAAGACATACGGCCATCTGTGGTCCTGATGAGAAATCTACCATGTACAGATCATCTTTCCTATATCCTTCGAAGACTAGAGACTTGTCAGATTCCATTAGTACAAGGCAACGATATTTTCCAAACAGCACAATCATGTTTAAGTCACAAAGCATTGTGACAGACATTAAGTTGAAACCAAGGGATTCAACAAGCATTACTTTGTCCATGTGCTGATCCCTTGAGATTGCAACTCTACCTAGGCCCAATACCTTGCTTTTACCAGTGTCAGCAAATGTGATGTGACTTTTATCACATGGACGTAAGGTTGAGTCCATGAGAAGACTTCGATCACCAGTCATGTGGTTGGTGCATCCGCTGTCCATAATCCATTCTGTAGCACGTGGTGTACTACCCTACAGTGCAGTTACGAGGATAGGCTTCACAAAGAGTGTTGTGAAGCATAAGCATTTGACGCACAAGAGGATTATCAAGACTTAGATCCAGGTTAGGACTCATAGTATGACTGGTAAGCGATTCAGATGTGAAATACATAGTAAGATCATTTGGGCATTTTATCATGCGTCCCACAATGTGTTTTAGGTCCCCAGCAATAGCATCAGACGCCTTTGATTACAGGCTGGAGACCTTTTTCTGCAAAAGAAAGTTAATTCTTCTTCACCACCCACATCTTCAGGGGTGGCTTAGAAGCAATGAGTCTAAGTGCAGCATCTGAAAATTTTGGCTTTGAAGCCCTAGCAAATAGCCTTGCAGGAGAAGAGCGATACTCATATGCATAAGCAGAAAAGTTCTTAGTTCTATGAACATAGCGGTTTGAAGACACACGCTCATATTCATAAGTCTGAGTATGGTTTCCCTGCAAAACATTGGCGTTAGGGTGACTCAGGTGAGTCCTGTATCTGTATGAAGCCTTTGGGCCATATGAAGCCATAGGTCTGGGGTTTGTCTTCTTCCTTTGTGGTGTCATGATGACATTCATAGGAAGATTCTCAATACACTTCTTAGGTACCCAGATCTTCTTCATAGGTGGTCCATTCCTGCAGTGAGTACCAATATACTTGGCAAACACTTCACCATTCTGATTCTTAAACAGTTTATAGTTTGCATCAAAGGATTCATCAATGATAACAGGATTAGCGCAAGTGAAACTAGATAAGGTGGATGGATCAACTGAAGTTTCCTTTGAAGCAACCCATGTGGTTTTGGGGTACTGCTCAGGCTTCCAGTATGATCCATCAACGTTCATTTTCCTTTCGAACCCAATACCCTCTTTTCTAGGGTTTCGGTTCAGAATCTGCTTTTTGAGGACATCACATAATGTCTGATGCCCTTTGAGGCTTTTGTACATCCCTGTCTCAATCAGTGTCTTCAACCTGGCATTCTCATCAGCAATAGTAGTTGTATCCTCAACAGAGGGGTTAGTTACCACATCAGCAATTGAAGATATTGCAACAGGAGCAGTAGAACATCCAGCAACAGAAGTAGTGTTATCACGCTCAATGCATTTTAAACATGGTGGTTCAAATCCTTCCTGAGCGGGACTGATCTGTTGAGTGCGTAGTGACTCGTTCTCCTTTTGAAGATCTTCATGATCCGATCTCAATTTCTCAAGTTCCTGCTTCCTTTGAAGATAATCGTAGGAAAGCTTTTCATGAGATGTTGAGAGGGTTTCATGACGACCTTCAAGTTCCTGGTACTTAACATGAAGATTTTTTATGTCTTCAATTAAGGACTGAGTCTTAGTCATTTCCGCGTCCAACAGGTCATCGCTTTTGTCTAACCGTTTTTGAATATGTTCCATAGCTTTCTGTTGTTAAGTTGCAATTTTAGCAAGTTTTTTGTAGCTGGGTTTGGATTCACAATCAGAGTCATCATCACTAGATGTTTGAAAGTAAGCATCGCATGATTTTACCTTGGCACCATGTGCCATGAAGCAGTAAGTGGGAGTGGAGTCGTCCTTGTCACTGGCATCAGCGTTGGTGGTGGATACATTGTCTTCAGTGTTGAAGATGGACTTGGCAATGTAGGCTGAAGCCAGAGCTAGACTTGCAACGCCAGAGTCAGACTCCTCCTCAGACTCCATCACTTCTGCCTCCTCAGAAGCAGACTCCTCTTCTGAATCCATTTCCTTGCCAACAAAAGCACGAGCCTTGCCAGACGAACTTTTCTTGTGTGATGAAGACTTGGAAGAGGACTTGGAAGAAGATTTTGAGTATTTCTTCTTCTTCTTGTCATCAGAATCATATTCCTTGCTCTTCTTCTTTTTCTTCTCATTGTCCCACTGTGGACACTCAGAGATGTAGTGACCAGGTTTCTTGCACTTGTGACAGGTTCTCTTCTTGTGGTCATTGGAAGAAGCTTCATCATTTCTTGAGCTTGATCGTGAAGAGTTTCTGAAGCCTTTCTTCTTAGTGAACTTCTGGAACTTTTTCACAAGCATAGCAAGCTCCTTTCCAAGGTCTTCAGCTTCACCGGATCTGCAGTCAGATTCTTCTTCAGATGAGGAAACAGCCTTTGCCTTCAAAGCACAAGTTCGGCCATAGTTGGGACAATAGATATCTCTTTTCTCAGATAGCTGGAACTCATGTGTGTTGAGCCTCTCAAGTATGTCAGATGGATCGAGTGTCTTGAAATCAGGGCGTTCTTGAATCATAAGAGCTAAAGTGTCAAATGAGCTGTCAAGAGATCTCAGAAGCGTCTTGACGATTTCATGCTTGGTGATCTCAGTGGCGCCGAGAGCCTGAAGCTCGTTTGTGATGTCAGTGAGACGATCAAACCTGAGCTGGACATTTTCATTGTCATTTCTCTTGAAGCGGTTGAAGAGGTTGCGTAGGACACTGATTCTTTGATCTCTCTGAGTTGACACACCTTCATTGACCTTGGAGAGCCAGTCCCAGACTAGCTTCAACGTTTCCAAGGCACTCACACGACCATACTGCCCTTTGGTCAGATGACCACAGATGATGTTCTTCGCAGTAGAATCGAGTTGAATGAACTTCTTGACATCAGTAGGGGAGACACCTTCACCAGTCTTGGGAACGCCGTTCTTGACGACATACCATAGATCAACATCAATGGCTTCAAGATGCATACGCATCTTATTCTTCCAGTAGGGATATTCAGTGCCATCGAAGACAGGACACGCAACGGAGACTTTGATTATCCCTGCAGTCGACATAGCTGAAACTCCAGGTGGTTAAACCGAATCACACAGAACAAGGGAGCACCTTGCTCTGATACCAATTGAAAGTGCTAGTTATCGACTAGAGGGGGGGGGGGTGAATAGGCGATTTTTATTAAAGTCTTCAAAACATGAAAGTTTCAAAGACAAACATGCAATCAGGACCTATAAACATGCAGCGGAAGATGAACTACACTAGACAAGCCATAGTCAGACAAGTATGAAGCTAAAGCATGATGACATATAGCAGCTAGGTAGTAGGTTCAGGATGGAAGATAGTATGAAGCCAATCAGAACAAGTAGTCACACAGTGAAGTCAAACAGGCATAGCAATCAGGCAATGACTTCACAAAGACAAACTATAAGTAAGGAGAGTAAGAGATAGAACCAGTGCGTTGTGAAGACAAGGATTTGTTCGACCAGTTCTAGTTGCTGTGACAACTGTACGTCTGGTTAGGGAGGCTGAGATTGAACTCAGAAGACCGTGTCTTCACCTTATTCCCCTTGAGCTAAGGACACACAGTCCTCGCCCAATCACTCTGGTAAGTCTTCAAGGTAGACTTCCAAACCTTCACAGACTTCGTTCACTGGCAATCCACAATTACTCTTGGATGCTCAGAACGCGATGCCTAACCGGCTGGAGGATTCACAGTCCTCAAGTGTAACAAGTCTTCAGGTCACGCAGATAGAAAGACTTCAGTGATGCCAAGCACTCTTTGGGATCTGGGTGTTTTGGGCTTTATCCTCACAAGGATTTCTCTCTCAAACTCTTCGGAGGTGGGTTGCTCTCAACGACAAAATCCGTGCACTTAACTCTGAGCAGCCACCAATTTATGGTGTAGGTGGTGGGCTATTTATAGCCACAGGGCAACCCGACCTGATTTGTCCAAAATGACCCTGGGTCACTAAGGAACTGACACGTGTCACAACGGTCAGATTTCAAACACACGCAACAGCTTGACTTGGGCTACAAGTAAAGCTGACTTATCCTACTCTGGATAAGATTTGCTCTCATTGTCTTTGCTCGAAGACATAGGAAATTGGTTGAGCATCACACCAGTCACTCCGACTTTGTTCACTTAGACCCCACTTAACAGTGCGGTGGTTCCTATGACTCAACAAAAGAGAAAAGAAACAGCAAAACTACTAAGTCTTCGCGCTCCATAGTCTTCACTCAGTGTCTTCTTCTGTCATAGTCTTCAATGTGAATATCTTCATGTACCACCATTATCCTCAATGTCTTCATACATTTTTAGGGGTCATCTCCGGTAGGTAAACCGAATCAAAGAGGGATTACTACCTGTGTTATCCTGCAATTCTCACAAACACATTAGTCCCTCAACCACGTTTGTCGTCAATACTCCAAAACCAAACTAGGGGAGGCACTAGATGCACTTACACTATACGTACATCAAATTCATAGAACATGTTGCATACAAAGTATTTTTTTCAGAATGTTAACGCATTCCAAACCTGGCATGATCGCCTAGGCCATCCCAGAATCGGGATGATGATAAAAATCACTAGCAATTCCATTGGTCATAATTTGCTTGAGTCAAAATTTCCTCAATCTTCAGACCTTGTGTGCACATCTTGTGCCACGGGAAAGCTAATTTTGAGGCCCTCGCACCTCAAAATACAAGCCGAACCACTTCAGTTCCTTGAACGTATTCAAGGAGACATTTATGGTCCCATTCAACCATTATCTGGACCTTTTAGGTATTTCATGGTTCTGATTGACGCATCTACATGATGGTCACATGTGTGTCTTTTATCCACACGGAACCATGCATTTGCCAAGATAATGAGGCAAGTCATTAAGTTTCAAGCCCATTATCCCAAAAGTCGAATTAAATCAATTCAAATGGACAATGCTGCAGAATCCTCCTCGTGTGCTTTCAATGATTATTGCATGGCTTTGGGGATTGAAGTTGAGCACTCTGTTCCATATATCCATACACAAAATGGTTTGGCTGAAGCATTGATGAAGAGGACTAAATTCATTGCAAGACCTTTTTTGATGAATTGTAACTTGCCAACCTCTTGTTGGGGTCACGCTGTTTTACACGCTGCTAACTTGATACAATTGAGGCCAACTGCATATCACAGTTCTCCCCCTCTGAAATTGGTATGTTAAAATCCTCCTAGCATTTCCAATATGTGTAAGTTCTGATGTGCTGCATACATCCTGATCTCACCACCACATCGGACATCTATGGGCCCACACAGGAAGTTGGGGATCTATTTGGGGTATAAATCACCGTTGATTATCAAGTACCTGGAACCCCTTGCTAGGGATCTGTTCACATCCCGTCATGCTGATTGCATATTAAATGAGGAACATTTTCTGGCATTAGAGGGAGATTTCAAGTACCTGAAAGAATGCCGGGAAATTGATTGGAATGCTCATGCCATTTCATCCTCTGATCCACGTACATGTGACCGAACTTCAAGTTTGAAAGATCGTTAATTTGCAACATCTTGTAAATAATCTACCAGATTCATTTACTGATCTGAAAGGTGTTACAAAATCCTTAAATCTGGTCAGAAACGCGTCAGAAAGAGTGGAGGTACCAATAAAAACCACTCAACTCCCTGTTCCAAACAAGAGGGGGAGTGGTACAATCTCTGACCTAGAGCAAGCTTCTAGCAAGCAACAAAGGAAATTGAGGAGAAAAACCTCGAAGTCAGAAAATGCAGGTCAACTCAACGTTGACAAACACCTGATGGGTAGTATACACCCAGTGGAAGGGCAACCTCCACAACCCAGCTCTAGTGTGCACAAAATGGCTGGGACATCGGAACACCCAAACTTAATCGTATTGGGAAATCACGAAGAGTCACTAGGGGTGCAGCAAATTTCCATCAACTATGTTGATTCTGGAGAATCATTTGACCGTAAGACTACGACTGCCAACATATATTTTGCTGAAAAGATTGTATATACCCTTCTCACTGATCATGATCCAAGGTCTATCGTTGAGTGCCCAAAGCGCTCCGACTGACCTAAATGGAAGGATTCAATCCAAGCAGAAATTGCCTCACATAACAAAAGAAAGGTATTCACTGAAGCAATACCTACACCTCCCAATGTTTTCCCCGTGGGATTCAAATGGGGTTTTCTCCGAAAACGGAATGTGAACAATGAGGTGGTGAGATATAAAGCGAGGCTCATAGCACAAGGTTTCACGCAGAAACCCGGCATTGATTTCAAATTATGCTATCTCTTTGTGAGTTTATCTTTCAGGTTCTCATCAGAGGCTTCATGAAGAACTTTTTGGAGGAGAATCCTTTTAAGATGATAGTGCTACCCGGACAATCATGAGATGATTCTACATGGTCAAGTGTATATTAGGGGGAGTGTTAAGATTTATTACTTAATGTAATTAGGGAAATCTCCTCTTTCCAAATTGTCGGGCGGCTCCTCCCTGAAAGTGCTAGTTATTGACTAGAGGGGGGTGAATAGGGGATTTTTATGAAAGTCTTCAAAACACGAGGTCTTTGAAGACAAAAAGTAGAAATAGACCTACCGTTATGCAGCGGAAGGTAGACTACACTAGACAAGCCATAGTCAAGTAAGCTATGAAGTGAAAGCACGAAGACTATCAGCAGCTAGGTAGTATGGATTGGGATGGAAGACAATATGAAGCCAAATAGTAAATAGTCTTCACTTAGTGAAGTCAATCAGATCAGACAGGCAGGCAATGACTTCACAAAGACAAACTGTAAAAAGGGAAGTGGAGGATAGAACCAGTTGCTTGGTGAAGACAAGGATTTGGTAGACCAGTTCCAGTTGTTGTGACAATTGTACGTCTGGTTAGGGAGGCTGAGATTTAACTCAGAAGACCGCATCTTCACCTTATTCCCCTTGACTTAAGGACACTCAATCCTCGCCCAATCACTCTGCTAAGTCTTCAAGGTAGACTTCCAAACCTTCACAGACTTTGTTCACCGATGATCCACAATGGCTCTTGGATGCTCAGAACGCAACGCCTAACCAGCTGGAGGAAACACAGTCCTCAAGTGTAACAAGTCTTCAGGTCACGCGGACAAAAAGACTTCAGTGATTCCTAACACTCTTTGGCTCTGGCTTTTGGGCTTTGTCCTCGCAAGGATCTTTCTCTCAAATGCTTTGGAGGTGGGTTGCTCTCAAACGACAAAAGCCGTGCACTAACTCTGAGCAGCCACCAATTTATGGTCTAGGGGGTGGGCTATTTATAGCCAGGAGGCAACTCAACCTGATTTGTCCGAAATGACTCTGGGTCACTAAGGAACCAACACATGTCTAACGGTCGGATTCCAAACACATGCGGCAGCTTAACTTGGGCTACAAGTAAGGCTGACTCATCCAACTGTGGATAAGATTTGCTCTCATGTCTTCGCTTGAAGACATAGGATTTTGGTTGAGCATCACTTCAGTCACTCTGACTTTGTTCACTTGTACCGCACTTAACAATATGGTGGTTCCTATGACTCAAAAAAGAAGAAAAGGAAACTATGAAACAACTATGTCTTTGCACTCCATAGTCTTCACACGAATGTCTTCTCATGTCATAATCTTCACTGTGAATGTCTTCACGAACCACCATTGTCTTCAGTGTCTTCACACATTTTTAGGGGTCATCTCTGGTAGGTAAACCGAATCAATAAGGGACTACTACCTATGTTATCCTGCAATTCTCACAAACACATTAGTCTCTCAACCAAGTTTGTCGTCAATACTCCAAAACCAACTAGGGGTGGCACTAGATGCACTTGCAATCTCCCCCTTTTTGGTGATTGATGACAAACTGGTTGAATTTTTAAATGGGGATAAAAGTATGTGAAAGTTAAGGATTAAGGCATTGTCTTCATAAGTAGCAAAAGGCTCCTTCTGAAGATGTGCATGTAAGTAGTTTGCTTTTGAATGCAAATGCACATGGCAGGTTTTACTTTGTGGAGATCCTCTTCAACTTACGAAGACAATTCATCATGCATATATAAGGATAGCGAAGATAATGACATGCATAATGAGAAATGGGCGTCTGCAGAATGACTTCATGCGGAATTTATCATCGCATCACAAAGTAGCAGCAAAAGTAGCAAACGACCATCAAGTTTAAGTGTTACAGCTCAAAAGCCAAATAATTTCAAAAACGAGAGTTGTAAGAACTTAGAAAAAAATAATGCAGCCACCCATATGGACCCGCTTGAAGACTATCAGCTCATATGCTTCTCCCCCTTTTGTCAGTAATGACCAAAAAGGTTTGAAGACATAGAGTATCTACTCGTTCCCAGCAGGAGTAGATGAAGGAGGAGGGTCGACATTGGAGTTTGGTGGTGCAGACGGGCCTGACGCAGTGCATCCAAGGTTGGTGAAGCGGCGTCGTCTTCTACATCGATGACTCTGGCAACAACAGTTGCAGCCAAAGATGAATGTTATTCAATTGAGGGAGTGCGACGCCAGCTTGCATTTTGAGGAGGCCTGGAGTCAAACTTGAAGTTCTCTGTGAAGCCATCTTCGCGAAGATCTTCTTCAGGACATATCATTGTGAGGCTCTTCCAGGACCGCCTATAGGCTTCATGTGCAACAAATGAGTTCTTGGTGGCCAAGTTGCGAATGCGATTGACATCCACCAAGAGACTCTACATCTGACGCTTCAGCCATTCATGATGCCTATCCTACTTTTGATGTAAAGCCACCAGAAGCTCACGGTCATTGAGGACACGGGGACGCTTCTGAGGCCGTTGAGCGACGGTGCTTGCAGTGGCTTCCGTATTGGCTCGGTGTGGTATGCGCAGGTTGCCATCCAGAGGATATGCAATAGTTACAACATTGGGCACATGAATCCCTTCAATGGGTTGTGTGAAACTCTAGAATTCTGCATTCTGAAGGTGGAGTAGCTTTTTGGCATGCTCGGGGTAGATGGCTTCAATAGACATATCAACTTCAGGTAGAAAATCAATATGGTTGCGCGCCGAAGGCTGATAGTCAATGGTTGAATGAAGCTTAATCAAGCGCATCACCCATGGAGCATAGAATTTCAGACCAAACAGATCAATTCAGAAGCAGCAAGTTGTCTTATGAAGAAATCCTGAGTGTTGAACCTGATGCCATTGATGGTATAGACTACCAAAGTCTTCATGGCGCCTTCAAGTTTGGCTTCAGAAGAATTTCCTTTGATAGGCCAGAGAGTACGCCTCAGAATATGGTACACTGTGCATGGCAAGTACTTAAGGTCCTTGACAAAGAACTCCTTTGGATATTCAACATCTTGTGGCCCTTAATCATGCTAAGCATTTGGCTCATATTTGGCTCAGGCTTCTGAAAGATGCTCTGCAGCTCATTCTGATGAAGCTGACAACCAGGTTCGTATAACTCACCTGGAGTGGGCAGGGAAGTAAGCTCGATGATATCCTGAGCTTTGGTTTCGTGATGTATGTCACCTGTCATCCACTCAAGGACCCAAGTCTTCAGATCCCTGTTGTAGCCTCCAATGTGTAGAGTGGCATAGAACTGCAGTAGAAGTTCTTCGTTCCAGTGTTCCTTGTCAGTCACAAAGGGCAGAAGACCAACATCCCGAAAGCAGTCAAGAGCCTCTTCAAGACATGGTAGCCCAGCCATAGCATCACAATCCAGACGCTTGTGTGGAAAGATCCGGTCTTGGTTGTACAGGATGCAAGAGTAATAGCTTCACTGCTGATGGCTCCAAAATCTATCAGAGGCGATCTTGGGCTTCATGTAAGGGTTCTTGGCGCTGTCAAAGAAAGTATTGTGCTCTCTGAAGATGAGCACGCTGAATGAGCCCTGTGTTGTGACAGCACTTGGAAGCCTTGGTAGACGTGGCTTTGGCTTCTGAACTTGAGGCCTCTGCTCCACATGATAATCATACTGTGGCCCGGGAGGAGTGGGTGCAACCATAATTAGCCATTTGACAGTGACAAGATGGCCTCCATGATTGAATGCTTTTTCCATTGTATGAGGCCTTGGGGGAGGAACAACACCATCTGAGGTGATTGGCGTCACAGTGGCTTCAACATTCACATGGGCTTCAGGCTCCACATTGTCTTCAGCCATGACCGAGTCATTGGCTTCAGTGGCGTTGTTGGTGGCAGCCTCAGGGTTTTCAACCTCCATCTGTTCAACGGCTAGAGGGTCGGGCACAATCACACTCTCTTCAAGAATGACTGATCACTGGCAGGGGGGTGTGGCATCTCTTTCTTCTCCTTTATCTTCTTATTTTTCTTCCTCGGCTGATGCAACCGGAATGTCTTCAGCAGACTTGGCTTCAGACTCTGAGGCAGACGCAAAAGGAGTGGCTTCAGGAAACACTTGACGTGCTACTGAGCTACTGTGTTGCACTTCTTCTTCTGGATGCTCGACATGGAGACCTGTGGCCTGAGGCCTTTGCGAAGCCTGCGAAACGCTGGCGATGCCTTTGGAGAAGGAGTGGTCTCCATGTAGTTGTCATCATCAAGCACCGTAGAGGTGACTTGAGCAGGTGGAGTACGGGGTGCTTCATCTTGTACATGGCACTACAAAAAAATACACTTCCGTGATGATACGTGTTTGTCACAGTAGGTCATGTTTTTTGTCATGCATGTACATCCATGACGGATTTATGACAAAATCAAGATAATCATACCTGTGCTATCGTAGAAGTGTTCCATGACATTACCACAATTATCATCACGGAAGTGTCCACTTCCATGACGATAAATCGTGCGTCACAGAAGTGCTTTCGTCAAGGGTGACCGACATGTGGCATCCACCGTAATGGAACGCCGTTAAGCTATCGGGTCAGGTTTTGGATCCGATAACCCGTTAACAACCCCGACCAATGGGGATTTTCCACGTGTAAAATCATCATTGGCTGGAGGAAACATGTGTCGGCTCACCGTTGGGACAGATGTCATCCACTCATTGGACCCAAGGCGCCTATGATACATCGACACGTGGCACGGCCCAACAGAGGCCCATTCCTATGAAAAGGTTGGCCTGTTTGACTTGGTCAAAAGGTGGCGGACCGGCCCACGGAAAGCCTGTTAACGGCCTGTTCGCATATAGCCCATTTACAACCCGCTAACCTAGGGCCCGTTATGACCTCTCTGAATTAGGCCCAGTACCGTCATCTAGGCCGTCCAATATGATTCCAGCCCGTTTTAACTTTCGGCCCATGTATGTCCCATGACATCTTTCGGACCATATGAGGCCCTTTGTAACTCTTGGCCCATTAATGGCCCGTGGTGAAACTGGCCCGTAAGGAACAGTGTATCACTTTATACCCATTAATGGCCCATTATTCCATTGGGCCGTTTCCAGCCCATGTTATCTTTCGGCCTTCTCAGGGCCCATTTATTCTTGGGCTCATTTCCAGCATTCGGTTACTTACGGCCCGTTACTGTCATTTTCTGCTTGTGGGCCAAATTCAGCCCGTGGTTACAGTCGGCCCGTTTGTGGCTCGTTAATACGTTGGGCCGTTTTCATGTCAATAGAAACCCGTTGGGATGTTTTCATAGAGTTATCAGATACGACCTATTAACGGCCCGTTATGGTCCACAAATAGTACGACCCATGATTGGCGAAATGATGATGCGCCCCGTAGAAGGCCCATGGATCCTATGGCCCATAGAAGGCCCATGGATCCTACGGCCTGTATAGAAGGCCAATGGATCCTACGTCCCGTAGAAGGCCCATGGATCATACGGCCCGCAGGAAGCCCATGGTTACAACAGTCCGTGTGTTGCCATGATTATTTTGGCCTAGTTTCCAAAAATAGGTTATTGTGGCCACTAGAAAAAGACAGAAAAAGAACTACAGTGACTACAAGCAAACAACTAAACAAGACAATAAGGAAATAAATAAGCAATCAATTAACGCTAGCCTATTACCGCTATTACACATATTACATCCACTGGGCATCAAAGTTCGCCACCAGTGCAAATATAGGGAACAAAGTAGCATATTACATACACTGGCCATCAAAATTGGCCACCAGTGCAAATAAATGCGGCATCAAAACAAGAGCATAACTGAAACAAACTTCAGAAGAGCTCAAGAAACGTTATCCTGGGTATCCACCATGCTGGCAATAAGCTTAGCAAGCTTATTAGCTTTGTCCTGTTTGGCGCTAAAATCCTCCAACGCTTGCTGTTGCACCAGAAAGTATGCATCTGAATGCTCCAGGGACTTCTACAGTCCTTCCGCTTCTTGTCGCAGCACAGCTGATTGATGTCTTTCAGCTTGTAGTTGAGACTCAAGAAACCAAGCTGATTCAGATAGTGAGTTTTAATAGCTTGTGCAAGCGGTAGTGGCCAGTAACTCGAACACTAAACCAAGACAGGAGTTTGGGGTTGTCTCACTGTCTTCAAGATAGTCTTCCTTGGCTGTTTTATCAGCTTTGTTGGAGACCAACAAGGATGTGTCACTATCCTGAACCTTATCTGTATTACTTCCTTTACCATTGCTTAATAAGGCACTCTTCCCCAATATTCTGTCAGCATTCTAAAAGAAGAAGCAAGCAGACACATAACAAGTTTAGCATGTACTAGTATATGAAACTCATTTTGGTGAACCAGTTCATTAGTAAGGTGGACAGGATTAAACTACCAAGTCTTCTATTGCCAAGTACTAGTACATAATAAAAGCATCAAACGAACATATATCTATGTCATATGGTCACTGCATTGTCTTGCCAAATCAAAATAGAGACACAGTTCAAATCATATCAGTTCAAGACAAAGCAGCAGTCAAAGAATACAAAGCGTGGGAAACTACACGGGACAACAAGATTTCAGATGGGTACCACGGGTCTACATGTACAACAACACTATTGGCTCTGTTGTGATGCTAGTAATGTGCATGATATGCCAGTAATGCGCTTTTTTGAACTATGATAGCGATGGAATCTTAAATTAGAACAATTGTTCTTCAGGTTTAGGCACTTGTTCTACATGAACAGAGTACAGTAAGACGCAAGAATATAGTACTTAAAAATAGAAAATGAGCTCATAGACCTTACCACATTCTAGGTTCGGGACCAGTATGGAATAAGGCGTTCCCAGTCATCATCCAGTAAATGTGTCTCAGGAGAACGTAAGGGAATTTGATGAGTTTCTTTGCCGGTGAAGTACATTTTCTTCAGGTAATTCCGATACTGCCACCAAGCATTCTTGAAGATAGCAGAGGTATTAGCACAGGTTACCTCATCCTAAGTTTCCAAATCGGTCCTTCTCTATAGAGAAAAATAGGAAAATTTGCTGTATTATAACCATCATGGAGGTAGGATGTATGGGACAAAGCAAAGTAATTGCCTTGAATAACATTACTTACACATAACTCCTGGACAAACACCTGCAACTGGAATTTTCCTTCATATTCAGTATAACATTTCCGAGATGGGAAGATACACACATACGATTTTACAACATCAAATGCGATAGATGCTAAATTACGACTAGCTGGTTGTGCTTCCTCCACAGGAATAGGCGTACTAACTGGTGGAGTTGGGGTTCGCCGTGGTAGTACTAGCCCTTTGGGCACTGGAGCTTCCTTACTAACTGCTCTTGTTTGGGAGCTCTGTGGTGGAGATGGTGCTGTGTCAACAGGAACTGGGTTACTATCTGCTGGGGTTGGGGTTAGATTGGGTGAAGCTGGTTCTTTGTCCATCGCAGTAGGGGTACAATCTGCGAGAGTTTGGGTTATGTGTGGTAGGGCTGGTTCTCGTGCATGTACAATCGGGGTGCTATCTCCACCAAGAGGTAGCATTGTTTTATTTGAAGACTGTGTTTTTAGTCCGCCAGATACTGGCATCACCCGCTCCAATTCAAATGGCTGATAAACAGGAAACATAGTTGAACGTACAGACATTGTATGAGAGATAGATGCAATAGATAGTATGGAAAAAGAGGGCATGAAATAGTTGTCATGTATATTGTTTAACTAAAACGGATAGCATGACATAATTTCACATATATGATGTCTATCTAAACTGGATAACATAGCATAACATAATTCAAAGATATGATGAATAACTAAACAGGATCGCATGCCATAATTCACCTACATGTTATCTAAGTAATCAGGATCGCGTCATTTAATTCACATATGTGATTTATATGCTAAACAGATGGCATTCGATATGATGTCTGAACTAAGAACATGCTGTTGAATATTGAGTATATGATGTCTAAACTATGCAATGAAAGACACCATATGCATGATATGAGCAGTATAACCGTGCCAAGTTAGAGCATACACCTCGGTGGGGGAATAGGACTGGTCATCTGTCTCTGAATCCATCTCCGAGGAGCTATCGGGACCCAACAAGAGATCTGCTTCGATAGGTAGCACTGTCTGCTCTGAAGGCCTTGTTTTTACTCCAGATTTTTCCATCTCCCACCCAAATGGTTGATTCACATGAAGAGTAGTTTAATGTATAAACATTGTCGACAAATGGAAATGTAATGAAGAAAAGGATGGGCAAGATATCATTCAAATATATGATGCCTGGTTAAGTGCCATTGGAAAATTCCCTATTGCTATGTTTTTCCGTTGAACCAAAATAGCCCTAATGGATTGACATGAATGTATAGTAATAAGTGATGCAACAAGTGTACAACCTCTTTGCCGTAGCCGTGTCGACCTCAGCATCATTGGGTTGGTCGCTGAAGTAGTTGAGGCAGAGGTGGCTGTCGGAGGTGTGGAGGAAGATCTGAATAATATGTAGACGGCATCCAGGGCACTACTCTGTTGTGATGGACCGTTCTGCGTTGGAGCAGCTCCGGTGAGCCGTAAGACGTCAAGGCTGAAGCAGCACAAGACAGACATCGTCAATCTCAAGTGGGATTCTAATAGCATCTCCAATAGATGATGTAAAATAGATGTAAAATTTACATCACCAAAAACCACCTGACTACAACAGATGAGGTAAAAACTGTTGACTCTGGACTTAACTGTCGAAAGTGAAATTTATTGTGGAATCTGAATGTTACTGTCGAAACTGAACGCAATGGTAGCAGAGAGGCACTTGACATGTAGTTTAGGGAGGGCTTGCAGTTCATCTTCAACCTGCACCCCCCTGAGCCGCCAGCCACCACCGGCCGAACCGCCGGCCCCAGCGCCGCCTCGCCGCCCCGAAACAACTCCCCACCATGGTCCGCCGCCGCCCCGGCCAGCCCTCTAGGCCCCCCGTGAGGGAGTCTTGGATAAGGGGGGTATCCAGACGGCCGGACTGTGTACAACGTCCGTACTATTGAAGCGTGAAGATACAAGACTCAAGACTTCGGCCCGTGTCCGGATGGGACTCTCCTTGGCATGGAAGGCAAGCTTGGCGATCTGGATATTGTGTTTCTTTCCTTGTAACTGACTCCATGTAAACCCTAGCCCTATCCGGTGTCTATATAAACAGGAGAGGTTGGTCCTTAGAAGGCCGATCACAGTTACAATCATACCATCATAGGCTAGCTCTTAGGGTTTAGCCTCTATGATCTCGTGGTAGATCTACTCTTGTACTACTCCTATCATCAATATTAATCAAGCAGGAAGTAGGGTTTTACCTCCATCGAGAGGGCCCTAACCTGGGTAAACATCTATGTCCCTTGCTTCCTGTTACCATCAGCCTTGACGCACAGGTCGGGACCCCCTACCCGAGATCCGCCGGTTTTGACACCGACATTGGTGCTTTCATTAAGAGTTCCTTTGTGACGTCGCCACAAGGCTCGATGGCTCGTCTCATCGTCAAGGACGACATTACCTCGGAGGGAGCTCTGGCTGTAGGCCAGACGCTCCGACTCAGCGGCTTTATCATGGCCGCCCCATCGGCGGTAGCATCGACGATGGCCTCTCGGGTCATCAATCATAACCTTCGCTTCAGTTCGGAACTTGCCCAATAGATGGATCCAATGGAACTCTCCTCCCTTAATGAACTCTTGGATCGCATCGCCGCTTTGGGAGTCGCTACGAACTATGAACGGATTGGGCTTAAACCCGACCGAAGGGACATCAGGTCCCCGCCGGCCACCCATGAGATAGCGATAGTGGAGGAACCACACGCGGATTGTCCCTCAACTTTGAGGACGAATCATGTTCGGATCACCGAACTCCTTGAGCCGAAAACCTGCTCAAAGGAAAACATGACCCAGGTCCCGGACTTAGAATCGGGCATTGGGCCGAAGAAATTGGGCGGTATTCTGGATTCTGAGCTGTTAAGCTCGGAACCGCCCGCGCCCTTGGGCGTTAGATCGGATCAAAATCCGGATTCTGCTAACAACACCTATCCGGACTTAAACTGTCTCTCCCGCATCAGGCAAGAGCCCCAGGAAACCGTACATCATTACTGGGCCAGATTACTCCTTGCGCTTAACAAGGTCAAGGACTGCCGCGAGGAGAACATGGTCTCACTCTTCTGCAAAAACTACACGGATGAAGGACTCCTCAATGCTATAAGCCGCCGCAACATAGTACGCTTCGCGGACTTGGCAATCATAGTACGGAAGTACTGTGCGATGAAGAGCACTTGGAAGACCCAAACAGAATTTTGGGATAGTACTGCTCTCACCAAAACCTTTGTCCGAACTAAACGGACGAACTCTCGTAAGTCGTCTGATCCAATCCCCAAGAAACAAAAGCCCACCCCAGGGCGGGGATCCATATTGGAAGAATGGCTCGACGGGCCATGTAAGCTCCACAGTACTCCGGATACAATACCAACTCATAGCCTTAGGGCATGTTGGATACTCCGGCAGGTGGCAAAAAGTGGCGAGGATCTTCTTGCAAGCGATAAAGCGGAACAACATCCTACCAGCGGACACAATACGGTACTAACAGTCTTCGAGACTTTCGCCTCGAACAACAGGCGCAAGCGGGCTCGTCGAAGCTCCGCGGAAATTTGCCATGTGGCAAAGATAAACCCCAGGAACGACACTGCTATAACTTTCAATGCCAGTGATGAACCTTGATTCCAGACTGTCCGGGCACCGGCCGCTCTGGTCCTTAGCCCAATCGTGGATGGCTTTCGGCTCACCAAAGTACTCATGGATGGTGGAAGTGGATTAAACTTGATCTATGGGGAAACACTCAACAAGATGGAAATTGATAAAGGACGCATTGAGCAAAGCGGCACCACCTTTAGGGGAATCATCCCTACTCGGGAAGCGCGTGTGCGGGAAAAATCACACTCGATGTGGTATTCGACACCCTGGAAAATTATAGGTCCGAAGAAATCACGTTCCAAGTGGCTCCCTTTAGCAGCGGATACCACACCCTTCTCGGGCGGGACGCGTTTATAAGCTTTCAAGCTGTACCCCATTACGGGTACATGAAGCTTAAAATGCCCGGACCCAACGGAATCAACACTCTAGCCAGTGATCTGGACGTCGCACTTCGCGCCGGAAACAAAACCGCAACACTAGCCCTGGAAGCATTATCTGAAGCCCTAGCAGCCGAAGAGTTAACAACACTGCAGGTCACCGTGGACAGGGACGACGTGATACTCGACAAGCGACCCAAGTCCACCTCATTTAAACCTGCAGACGAGATAGTCAAATTCCAAGTCCATCGAACGGACCCCACAAAGACAGCATCCATCAGGACATAGTTGAGCCCCGCGATGGACGCCGCACTACGAGATTTCTTACGCGAGAATTGGGACATTTTCGCCTGGCACCCTTCGGACATGCAAGGCATCCCACGCCGGTTGGCCGAACACAGCCTCAATATACTAAAGGGATACAAACCGGCCAAACAGACTCTAAGGCGGTTTTAAGAACCCAAATGGCAAGCCATGGGGGAAGAGCTAGCCAAGCTACTTGAGGCCGGATTCATCAGAGATATTAAACATCCGGATTGGCTGGTGAATTTGGTAATGGTACCAAAAAAGGACAAATCCTGGCGCCTATGCATCGACTTCAAAGACCTCAACAAGGCTTGCCCCAAGGATCCCTTTCCCCTCCCTCACATCGATCAAATCATCGATGCCATAGCTGGACACGACTCGCTGTGCTTTCTCGACGCATACTCTGGATACCATCAAATAAAGATGGCAGAGTCTGACCAAGCTGCAACAGCTTTTATAACACCATACAACCCTTTTTGCTTGAACACTATGCCCTTCGGGCTCAAGAATGCCGGCGCAACCTATCAACACATGATTCAAACATGCCTGGAAAAACAAATCGGCAAAACAGTGGAAGCATATGTGGACGACGTGGTCATGAAAACTAGACACGTCGATACCCTAATAGATGACTTGAGGCTCACATTTGATAACCTCCGGACATACGACATCAAGTTGAATCCAGAAAAATGCGTTTTCGGTGTTCCCTCGGGGAAGCTACTGGGCTTCATTCTTTCCAATAGATGAATAGAAGCGAATCCGGCAAAAATCTGAGCTCTGTCGCAGTTGGCTATACCAACATACCTCAAGCACATCCAGAAGCTAGCTGGATGCGTGGCCGCTTTGAGCCGCTTTACCGCCTCCTCCGGCGCACCGAACACTTCGTATGGACGGATGCAGCCGCGGCCGGACTCGATGAAATAAAGACCTTATTGGCCAGTAATCCAGTCCTAACAGCGCCAAACATCGGCGAACCTATGCTATTATACATAGCTGCAACACATCAAGTGGTAAGCGCAGTGCTCGTCGTCGAACGAGAGGTGGGCGGATACAAATTCCCGCTTCAAAAGCCGGTTTATTACATATCCACGGTCCTCACCCCATGCAAATCCGGATATCCACACTATCAAAAAATAGCATACGCGGTCTTCATGGCATCCCGGAAGCTACGACACTACTTTCAAGAGTGTTCGATTACGGTCGCCTCCGAAGTACCACTCAATGACATAATTAACAACCGCGACGCTACGGGCCGGTTTGCTAAATGGGCTATCGAGCTCCTTCCGTTTGACATAATATACAAACCACGACGAGCCATTAAGTTGCAAGTACTGGCTGACTTTGTCGCCGACTGGACAGAAGCCGAACTCCCTAAAGAGTATGGCGCGTACTCCAACTGGATCATGCACTTTGACGGCTCCAAAATGCTGGCCGGACTGGGAGCAGGGGTAGTCCTGACGTCTCCCACTGGAGACACGGTCCAGTACGTCCATCAAATATTATATACAGACTCCAACAACGCAGCCGAATATGAAGCGCTGTTGCACGGTCTTCGGATGGCAGTCTCTATGGGCATCCAACGCCTAGAAGTGCGCGGGGATTCGAACCTTGCAATATCACAAATAAACAGAGACTTTGATGCCGAGGATCCAAAAATGGCGGCCTACCGCAATGCCATCCTCAAAATGTCAGCTCGGTTCGAGGGGCTCGAATTCCACCATGTGGCTCGAGAAAATAATCAAGCAGCGGACGTTCTCGCCCGCATCGGCGCCAAGCGCGACCCTGTCCCACCTAACATATTCCTGGAAAGGCTGTTTAAGCCATCCATGGTATGGGAAGGGGAATCCGGCAGTACCAGCACGGATCCAAACACACCCCCATATTCTGAACCATCAGACACAATCGGAGGCTCTGCCACCGAAATAACATCTTTGGCCCACGAAATCATGGCTGTAATTGCCCCATGGACTGAGCCTTTCTTGGCCTACCTAAATAGGCAAGAGCTCCCCGAAGACCAAAATGAAGCACGCTGCATAGTCCGGCGTTCTAAAGCTTACAAAGTCCACGAAGGGGAACTCTACAAGAAAAGTGCGACTGGAGTGCTCCAACGGTGCATCTCCGAAGAGGAAGGGCGGCAACTCTTGGCTGAAATCCACGCCGGACTGGGGGGACACCATGCCGCTGCCTAAGCACTAGTCAGCAAGGCCTTCCGTACAGGCTTCTATTGGCCGACAGCCCTTGCAGACGCACAGGACCTTGTCCAACATTGCGTCGGTTGCCAGCTCTTCGTCAATCAGAGTCATATGCCCCCTACCGCTCTCCAAACAATCCCCATAACTTGGCCCTTCGCGGTCTGGGGGCTGGATATGGCTGGACCCCTTAAAGGGGGAAGCCACAAGAAAAAATACTTATTGGTCATGGTAGACAAGTTCACCAAATGGATAGAAGCCAAACCAGTTAAAACGGCCGAATCCGGACCAGTAATAGACTTCATATCCGGGGTCCTACACCGATACGGTGTCCCCCACAGCATCATCACTGATAATGGCTCAAATTTCACAGCCGATGAGGTGAAAACTTGGTGCGGCAAAATGGGCATTAAGCTCGATTACGCTTCCGTCTACCACCCCCAAACAAACGGCCAGGTCGAACGGGCAAATGATCTCATCATGATCGGCATAAAACCCAGACTAGTGCGATCTCTAACAGAATCGGATACACACTGGGTGGAGGAGCTCGACTCCGTACTCTGGGGGCTGTGGACCACACCGAATCGCACCACTGGACATACACCATTCTTTATGGTGTACGATGCGGAAGAAGTATTATCCTGCGACATAATACATGATTCGCCACGCGTACGCATGTACGAAGAGAAGGAAGCCGAGTTAGATCGGCAGGATAACTTGGATGCCCTGGAGGAGGAGCACGATGTCGCAAAAGCCCGTTCTGCATTCTATCAGCAGCAAGCTCGACGATATCAAAGCAGAGAAGTGCGGGCCAAAACTTACAATATTGGCGAGCTCGTTCTACGCCTACCGAAGAAGAAGAAGGACAAACTCAAACCCAAGTGGGAAGGTCCCTTCGTCATTGACAAAGTTCTCACAGGGGGAGCGTATCGCTTACGTAATGCTTCAGACAACAGACTCGAGCCGAACCCATGGAACGCGGCCAGACTCCGGAGATTCTACGCCTAACGCCGAACTCAATGTTCGTCTCCTTACTCCCCCTTTTTTACGCTCCACCCCACTTTTCCTTTCTCCCCCCCATTTTTTTCTTTTTTTCTTTTATCTTTCTCTCTTCACACAAAGTACTTTATACAATGCGGACTCCCGGGTTACTCCGGCCGCACTATGTGTGTAAGAAATACCTGGGGGTCCTATTCGGAAGCTAAACATAATTACTTTAAATGGCCTTTTGCCCATCACATATGCGTTCTTTTTCCATATGTGCCTTTTCTTCACCATTATATGCATCAATATGACTTAAGATGTGGCCAAGCTGGGTTGCCTGGCTCTTGTGTTTATGCCCTACGTTCCCGTTAATTCGGCTAGGGCATAAGGGGAGCACCTCTGCGATTGTTACTGCCGGTTCAGCCGGATGTGTACCTTAGACTGGGTGAAGCCGAAAGCTAGTTTCCTTAAGAGAATATTCGATCAGTGAACAAAGGATATATTCGTTGGTTACAACAAAAATCCCTAGAAGTCTTATATCTTGCGCCATCGTTCGCAGTGCGGACATGTGCATTGACGCATGCATACCCAGGGAAAGGAACCCCTAATAGAACTATTCTCCCTGGAAGATATTTCTTACTATCCATGTAATATAACATAGCTAGTTGGGTACTTGTCTGTTCAAGCACTTATGACCCCTACGCCTGGTCTCCACGCATACCCCGATTTTGTATAACTGAGAGGGTATTCGGACACACCCCGGACCATAGGATCCGGGGGCTGAAGCGAAAAGGTCCGCCATGACAAATGATTTCAATCCGGGTAGGGGCTACTCATGCCCATTAAATTACACAGTCACTTGGACTGACTATATTCCTCCTCTATGCCATCTAACAGGCTATCTAACTTACAAACCTGTTGAGAATACTTAGGGGCTAACGCTACCTGGTCATATACCAGGCTTACGGGAATTTCTTGCCCATTGGGCCCCGCCGGTCCTACTTCGGCCATATGGTTCGGGTCCAGCTTGGTGTAGCGCGTCTTCACCATGGCCCAGGCTTCTCTTGCACCTTGCCGGCATGCTGATATCTTCCATAGAGGGAAGCGCCGCCGGGCTCCTTGAAGCAGGTCTGCAAGCTCCCCCATGCCATTCGGCAGGAGGCTTGATGGCCACAAGGCCTGAGCAACACCGTGCATCACCCGCCGAGCACGCTCATGCAACTGCGAAAGTTCTTGCAACACATCACTTGCAGATGAGGGCATCTCCTCTTCAGAGCGACCCGTTAACGTTCCTGCAAGCAAAACTCTTTCAAAATACTTCCTCGCCGAACTATCATATAGTTCGTCTAAGCACTCACCATAAATGCCACGTTGAAGCCTTTTGTTCTCCTTCACGGAGTCCGCGAGTTGAGCGCGGACGTCCTTTAATTCCACGTCTAGCCGAATATTGGCATCTTGTAGCCGGTTCTTCTCCTGCGTCACTTGCGTAAGGATGCACTCGCCAGCCTTTAGCTATCTTTTGAGATGCGAGTCGTCATCCGTTACGCCTTCCGGATTCACCCCGGGATTGTCTGCAGAATTTTCTGTTAGACTAACCAAACTAGCCATTTACTAACTGGTATATCATGCATACTTAAGATAAATATTACCGGAGGGGGCCTTCTGGGATTCCTCTAACTTGGCAACCGCATCAATCAGCTGGGCCTTACATGCCTCCAGCTCCCGAGCCAATTGTTCATTCTTGTCCACGAGGATCTGTACATGAATTGATCCTTCAAATAGTTGTCCCAACTATTTCAAGTCTCAGGGGCTACTGCTATATATACTTGTCAAAATTTCTTACCCGTATATCCTTGGTGTACTGGTTCGTCGCCTGGGCCAGCCCGCCTCGAGCAGCTCGGACGTATGCGTCCGCCGAATTGAAGGCATTAAAGGCCTCTTCGAAAAAGATGTTGTTCCGAAGCACGGCCCTCCGGTGCAGGTGATTCATGGCGCTCTCCACATTGGAGTTCGTGGCCGAACACATATCCGCGTCCTCTGTCGGAGAACTGCGTGGTTCTGGCCCCGTGTATGCCTCCGCCCTCGAAGCCGGTTCTGGAACCTGGCTGGTGGAGGTGTGATTGGTGGGACCCCCGGATATAGTCCAACTGCTTCTCTTCCTGCCAGACATGAAGGGCGCTGTCATACTTCAAATTTATAACCGCAGGACATGTTATTACTTTACTGTCACGCCCAATATGCGACCCTATCCAAAAGGAACTCGAAGGTCCCACCAAGGATAGACCCGCATATTGAAACGCTTTTGCAAGGTGGATATCATTACATCAACATTACATAATAGATGGGGATACATACAAGAGGCATACAATGCCACACGAATACAACAATACATCATCCATAAGATCAACATCCGACTACGGATGGAACACAAACAGAAGCTCAAACAATATCCACTCTACTAGCCCAGGCTGCCGACCTGGAACTTATCCCCTGATCGAAGAAGAAGCAGAAGAAGAACTCCAAAAGCAAGTAACATCGCTCTCGCGTCATGAACATCGCATAACCTGTACCTGCAACTGTTGTTGTAGTAATCTGTGAGCCACGAGGACTCAGCAATCCCATTACCATGGGTATCAAGACTAGCAAAGCTTAAAGGGAAAGGAAGGGGTAAAGTGGTGAGGTTGCAGCAGCGACTAAGCATGATATGGTGGCTAACATACGCAAATAAGAGCGAGAAGAGAAGCAACGGAACGGTCGTCAACTAGTAATGATCAAGAGGTGATCCTGAACTCCTACTTACGTCAAACATAACCCAAAGACCGTGTTCACTTCCCGGACTCCGCCGAGAAGAGACCATCACGGCTACACACGCGGTTGATGCGTTTTAATTCGGATCTGGTGTCAAGTTATCTACAACCGGACATTAACAAATTCCCATCTGCCACATAACCGCGGGCATGGCTCTCGAAAGTTTATACCCTGCAGGGGTGTCCCAACTTAGCCCATGATAAGCTCTCGCGATCAACAAAGGATATTCCTTCTCCCAGGAAGACCTGATCAGTCTCGGAATCCCGGTTTACAAGACATTTCGACAATGGTAAAACAAGACCAGCAAGACCGCCCTCTGTGTGCTGACAATCCCGATAGGAGCTGCACATATCTCGTTCTCAGGGCACACCGGATGAGCCAGACGTCGTGTTGGCATAGACCCTGGTTGCCCAGGGGGCGCCGGACATCGCTCGGTTTGGACCAACACTTAGACAAGCATTGGCCCGGGGGGGGGGGGCTAAAATAAAGATGACCCTTGGGTTAATTACTCCCAAGGGAAAAGTAGGTGGTGGTGAGGTAAATGGTAAAACCAAGGTTGGGCCTTGCTGGAGGAGTTTTATTCAAAGCGAACTATCAGGGGGGTCCCATAAATCATCCGACCGCGTTAGGAACACAAAATCCGGGAACATAACACCGGTATGACGGAAACTAGGGCGGCAAGAGTGGAACAAAACACCAGGCATAAGGCCGAGCCTTCCACCCTTTACCAAGTATATAGATGCATTAATAATGTCGGTGTACTAAAGTAAGGGTACCTTAGTATCCTGAACTTGTGCACGGGCAGTCGCAGCACCCCGCGGCAAGGCTTGCCGGGTGACCCCCAAGATCCTCCGTAGTTCCTATTGGTGCCATTCAAGAACAAAGTGTTTTAACTAAGAAGACAAGGCCCCGGCAAGAGGAGCTTGCCGGGAAGGACAAGGCCCGGCAAGAGGAGCTTGCCGGGAAGGCCAACCAAGGCATTTCAAAGAACTTGCCGCGACGCACCGCGCGTCCCGGCAAGACCCGGTGAGAGACAAGCTTCCGGGCGCGACAATACAACGACCACGGCAAGGCGCTTGCCGCGACGAAGCCACCACTCTGTGCCCGCGCTCCAGCACATCCGTCGATGTGTCGCCACAGGACCATTCCAGGCGCACGTGGCGAGAAGCCGTGCAGCCAAGCGGTGCGAGGTGGCGAGCAGAGATGACGAGATGGCCATCATGGTGAACGGTGGCGCCCCTAACGGTCGCTTTTCTGCACTGTTTGGGCGACGCGGACGGGCATTTAATGCCTTTGTCCCCTGCCGTCAGAGTTAGGTAGGATCCACTGTAGAAGTAGTTGTACCAACCACACCTTTTACACTTTTACCCTTGCATGCGTTGCCACCTGTCGGTGACCCCTTGAGCCTATAAAAGGAGGCCCATGTGCAACGTAGAAGGGGTTTGACTCATTCGAAACCAGAACACTTCCACGCTCTCAAGCAAGAACGGAATACAACCACAAAGCAGCAGTAGGAGTATTATCTCTCCGGAGAGCTCCGAAGCTGGGTAAAACCGCTCGCGTGCTTCGCCTCGATCCGCTCTTCGTGCGCCCTCCGCTCCCTGCCGGACCGAAAGGGGCCCTGCCCCATAGGTGTTCGTTTCCCACATCTGCCGAAAAGTAGTCACCGGAAATCAACACCAAGAGTGCCGACGAGCAGTCTGCTCCGACAAGCCCTAAGGTTTGTTCCGTTGAAGCAGACACTCCCGACAAGTTTTGCTCCGGCAAGCTTGCCGGGGAACATCAAGCTCCAGCCGAGCCGCATGCCCTTGCCGTAGAAGCGGATGTTCCCGCAGCAGCGTACGTGCCTTTAGTCCTTGTTGTCGAGCCGCAAGCTCCGGCATGGGCACAACAAATTGTCCGTTTCCTTCAGACAGGAGAACTTCCCGAAGATCAAGAAGAAGCGGAGAGAGTAGCCCGGCAATCAAGTATGTACCAGTTTGTCGACGACATACTGTACAGAAGAAGATTCAACGGAGTGAAATTGAAGTGCATTCCCCGAGAAGATGGACAGGAGCTATTGGCAGAGATACATGGAGGCATATGTGGTCACCACATTGGCGCAAGAGCACTTGCCGGCAAGGCATTTCGGCAAGGTTTCTTTTGGCCGACAGCCCTCCAAGATGCAACTGCACAAGTAACCAAGTGTGAAGCGTGCCAGTTCCATTCCAAGCAGATACACCAGCCAGCTCAAGCTCTCCAGACGATCCCTTTATCATGGCCATTTTTGGTCTGGGGGCTCGACATCCTCGGCCCCTTCCCCCGAGCTGTCGGGGGCTTTGAGTACTTGTACGTTGCAATCGACAAGTTCACAAAGTGGCCAGAAGTGGAAGCAGTGAGGAAGGTGACGGCACAGTCAGCAGTCAAGTTCTTCAGGTCGATTGTTTGCCGTTTCGGAGTCCCTAACAGGATCATCACCGACAACGGCACGCAATTCACGAGCCGCACCTTCATGCAGTACGTCCAAGATCTTGGCGCCAAGGTCTGCTTCGCTTCTGTTGCTCACCCAAGAAGCAACGGTCAAGCGGAGAGGGCAAACACTGAAGTGCTGCGCAGGCTCAAGACCAGGACTTTCGACAGGCTGCACAAGTGCGGAAAGAACTAGATTGAGGAGCTGCCGGTGGTTCTTTGGTCAATCAGGACGCCGCCAAATCGAGCCACTGGCCAGACACCTTTCGCTCTAGTTTATGGAGCAGAGGCAGTTCTCCCCATGGAACTCGTATATGGATCGCCTCGAGTGCTCGCTTATGATGAGTTTGAGCAAGAGCAGCTGCGACAAGATGACGCGCTGCTCCTTGAGGAAGATCGTCTTCAGGCTGCTGTACGAGCTGCTCGATACCAGCAAGCTTTGCGCCGCTACCATAGCTGCAAAGATAATGCCAGAAGTCTGGAGGAAGGCGACCTTGTTCTTCGGTGTATTCAATCCGCCAAGAATTCCAACAAGTTGACGCCGAAGTGGCAAGGCCCTTATCGGGTGAAGCGAGTCACTAGGCTTGGCGCTGTCCACCTTGAGACCGAAGATGGCTTTCCGGTGAGCAACTCCTGGAACATTGAACATCTTCGTAAGTTTTACCCATAAGGCGCGGTTGCCGGAACCTGTTCCGGCAACCACCTTTTGTACGAGCCTTGCCGCTGTTGCATGTAACCCTTTGTACAAAGCCGAGCGCAGATCCCGTGCACAAATAAAGCTCGTGTGCTCCCCACATCTTGTCAAATTTCATGGTTTTTCATTTTTTGCATGTATTATCTGACACTTTGTGCAGCACTTGCCCCCGGTAATCAATAACGAGCCTTAAGGCTCCATATCTTTATTTTCTCTTCTTTCTTTTTCTGAAGAAAAGGGAAGGTTCCCTCGCCCACAAGTTCACTGGGGGGGGGGGGGAGGAGAAGATAATGGTGTGGACCAGGCGTCGTTCAAGAAAGTATCGCCTTGCCGGGACGCAAACAACAGAAAAGCTAAGTTGCCAAAGTTTGAGCATAACCAGTTTTGAATTTTTTTTAAGTTATCCTCCTTGAAACGACCCTGCTTTGTATGGAAAACCTGTGTGCGGAGGAACCAACTCGTAGCTAGCTGCGCCCTTACTTTGTTTCTAGTCCGCTCAACAACTTAAGTGTGCTGCGACTAGTTGCGACAAGGTTTCTTGCCGGAAGTAGCACCGACAGCAGGCTGCTGATGTTCCGCACTCAGCGCTCGCGGCAAGGGTGCCTGCGCCGGCAAGTTCCCTAAAAGTGTAGGGTAAAAGCATACAAAGGAAGGAATCGAGTAAAGGAAATAACATAGCAAATACTGCCCAAGATAAAGTTATATTACAAAGACAACTTGCCGCGCTCTAATAGATTGTTCCCATAACATGTCTAGCAGCGGCAAGGAAAGGAAGAAACGGGCGGTCTAGTCTACGCGGCCGCCATCAACCCTCCTAACTTCATTCACCTTGTCCACAATGGGTGCGACAAGGGCCTTGAGCTCTTCAAGATCAGCACCCGCCGGCAGCTTCTTGAGGACGTTGGTGAGGTTGAGGCCTGGGTTGCGGAAGGCCACCTTCACCAACACCTTCTCCAGAACTCTGGCGCAGATCGTGCGCGACTCGTCGGCCAGCTGCTTTGGGATCCTTTCCCGGAGTTGCTGGAGGGCCGTCGCCACGCCTTTGAAGAACAGAGTGAGCTTGGCGCTGGGCTGGAGATTCTCGTTGGAGGAGTACCCGAAACCCTCCATTTCCAGCTATGTCAGCTCCTCGTCAATAACCGCGGCAATGTTCACGAGGCCCTCCGTACAGAGCTCCACAGTATCCCTGAAGGTGTTCTGGGTTTCAGCGGCCCTCGTCAACAGCGCCTCGTTGGCCTTGATCTCCTCCTTCAAGGTCTCCTCCCGCTTCTTGGCACCATCCAGCGTCTTAGTCAGCGTGGCCAGCTTCAGCTCCAGATCAGCATTTGAGTCTTTGGCGGCGCTCAGCTCTTTGCCCCTCTCGAGGAGACGATCCTGCAGCTCACCATGGGCAAGGGCGTCCTTCTCGCGCTCGCGCTGGAGCGCGGTAAGCTCTTCATTCTTCGCCTTGAGATTGGCTTCTAGCTGCGTCACCTTCACCTCCAGCTCCTTCTTGGAGGCCTCGGCAGCTGCAGCAGCATCCTTCGCTTCCTTGAGGGCCCCGCCAAGTGTCTCCTCGCGCGCGGCAAGCTCCTCCTCATAGCTGTCCAGATTGACCTTCCGCTGCGTCAGCTCACCTTCCCGCACGGGCAGCTCCTCGGCGGCAAGCCACTGTTGCTCTTCGGCTTCTGCCTTCTCGAGGAGGAAGGCCTTCTGCGCCTCGACAAGCTGCGCCCTCTCTTCTGCGATCGATCGGAGGGCCTCTTGGTTGCGACTCTGGAGCTCCTCCGCATGCTTGTCAATGTCAGCTCCCGCCCGCGCGACAAGCGCTTCCCGAGACTCCAGTTTGGCTTGTCGGGCGCGGTAGAGCGACAACAGCCTCCGCAGTAGCTGTTCCTCCTCAGGCTCGCCGCTGCTGCTGCTTGGCGCGTCGACCATTGTCAACCCAGCGGAGGCGAGCACTTCTCCGTCAAAAGCTTCTCCTTCAACCGGCACCCTGGAGCTTGAAGCCCAGGGGAGCTTGATGAAGATATCATCGCCGGCCTTCAAGTAGACGCCGGGCTGGGGCTCTTCGGGGCCTGGCGCTGCGTCAGCGGCAGAGGGATCGGCGGTCGGCGTAGCGCCTTGCGCTCCTGCGGCCCCAGGGTCGTCAGTACGATCGCCGGATCCCTCGCCAGCACCTGCGCCGGCAGCCTTGGCGGCCTCTTCGTCGGCGGGATCATCAGCGCCGGCCTCTTCTTCGATGGCGGCGGCGTCATAAGTGTTGCCGCGCACGTCCTCCTCGCCGGTGGCCTCGGTCTCCATCGGCTCCATGGAAGGTGGATCTGGCAGACGGAAGAGGGAGAAGAGTCAAGAAAATATCCAAAAAGACAAATCAGAAAAAGAAGAACCCAAGGGAAGTTTTCCGACAAGAAGGATTACCTGTGCTGGGCTCTGTAGTCATGGGCTCCACCACCGGGGGATCGCTGGTCCCATCCCTTGCCGGAGAACTACCCTTTGCCGGGGACCTCTCCCTTGCCGGAGAGCGCTCCCTTGCCGGGGAATCCTCCCTTGGCGGCATAGTTGAAGCAGATAGCACCTCAGGAGCAGCTTCCGGTTGCTCCTGGTGAGCCTGTTCTGCTCCTATACAAGCAAACCAACAGACAAGATATCAGCAAAGAAAGAACACCTATGCGCACCCAACAGCGGGAAGTAAGACTATGTACTTACGCTGGGGGTTGCGCTGGGGGCTACTTCGAGGAGTGGTTGCCGGGTCCGACAAGGTGGTCTCGGACGCGCCCTCTGTCGTCACGACGGGATCGTCCTCGACGACAACCACGGGGACCTTGGCTCTCTTCACCGCCCTCTGGGCCAGAGTCCGGAAAAGGAACAAGGTTCAGAAGAAAACAGATCAGATACAAGACAAGAAACAGCAAGAATTGAAGAAATACAAACACAACAGAGAAACTTACTCCTCTTCTTCCTCCTCGTCGGAGCTGAGCGTGGAGAGGTCGAAGTCCGGTACTCTTTCGGCGCGACGAGGCGGAGGAGTAGGCTCCCTTGGCCGCTTGGCGGGAGCTGCGGCAGGATCAGAAGCGGCGGCCCGAGAGGACCCCCCTCCAGTCGCCGCAGCGGCGTGAGGCACTCCCACGGCAACGGTGCTTGTCGCGGTGGAGCGTGTCCCGCGGCGCGGCAGCTGTTGACCTGTCTGCTGCCCTGCTATGTCTCCGACCCTGCGAAGGCGCCTTCTTGGTGGAGCTGGGGGCTGCACTGGGAGCTCCGCTTGCGGCAAGTTGCTTGAAGACGGCTGGCCACTTGCACGCTCGGCGGGCTTGCTCGATTCGGCTTCGGGCCCTCCCTCGCTGGCGATCTCCCCGACAAGCTCGTCTCGATCGGCAAGGCTTGCCGCATCGGCTGCCTCTGCCTCCTCCACAGTAAACCCAAACTCTCCCGTGGCGGCGGCCGCCGCCGCCTCTTCCGCCCTGGTGGCGATGCGCCGCATCTCGTCTTCGGTGGTGTCGCGGGTGAGGCTCCTCTGCTCGTCTACGCGGACCGCCACCTCCACCAAGCTATCGAAGAACTGCTGCACGACGTCGTCGGTGGGCTCCTGCCAAGTTGGAATAATTCCATACGGTGTGGCCCCAGGCTGCGCGTGCCCGTGCCCCTGTTTTGGGCCTGGCCCAACAGCGTTCGGCACCGTGTGTGGCCCAGGCCCGGGGGCTCCTGTCGGTGTACTAAAGTAGGGGTACCTTAGTATCCCGAACTTGTGCACGGGCAGTCGCAGCGCCCCGCGGCAAGGCTTGCCGATTGACCGCCAAGATCCTCCGTAGTTCCTATTGGTACCATTCAAGAACAAAGTGTTTTAACTGAGAAGACAAGGCCCCGTCAAGAGGAGCTTGCCGGGAAGGACAAGGCCCCGGCAAGAGGAGCTTGCCGGGAAGGCCAACCAAGGCATTTCAAAGAACTTGCCGCGATGCGCCGCGCGTCCCGGCAAGACCCGGCGAGCGACAAGCTTCCGGGCGCGACAATACAACGACCACGGCAAGGCGCTTGCCGCGACGAAGCCACCACTCTGTGCCCGCGCTCCAGCACATCCGTCGACGTGTCGCCACAGGACCATTCCAGGCGCACGTGGCGAGAAGCTGTGCAGCCAAGCGGTGCGAGGTGGCGGGCAGAGATGACGAGATGGCCATCGTGGTGAACGGTGGTGCCCCTAACGGTCGCTTTTCTGCACTATTTGGGCGACGCGGACGGGCATTTAATGCCTTTGTCCCCTGCCGTCAGAGTTAGGTAGGATCCACTGTAGAAGCAGTTGTACCAACCACACCTTTTACACTTTTACCCCTACATGCGTTGCCACCTGTCGGTGACCCCTTGAGCCTATAAAAGGAGGCCCATGCGCAACGTAGAAGGGGTTCGACTCATTCGAAACCAGAACACTTCCACGCTCTCAAGCAAGAACGGAATACAACCACAAAGCAGCAGTAGGAGTATTATCTCTCCGGAGAGCTCCGAAGCTAGGTAAAACCGCTCGCGTGCTTCGCCTTGATCCGCTCTTCGTGCGCCCTCCGCTCCCTGCCGGACTGAAAGGGGCCCTGCCCCATAGGTGTTCATTTCCCACGACTGTCCACAGGTAACTTTCTCACTTAAGTGCGGCGCACTTTGACAGGCCATCTGCAATGTCGTTCTAAGCTCTCGGAACATGTTCCATCTGTAGGCCGTCAAAGTGTTCTTCCTACTTTCTCACTTCATCAATGTAAGCTTCCATCAACAGACTCTGATAATCTTTGTTCACTTGGCGGACGACAAGCTGCAAGTCACCCCTGACAATGAGCTTCTTGATCCCAAGGTCTGCAGCGATCCTGAGTCCGGAAAGCAAACCTTCATACTCTGCAGTATTGTTTGTTGCTTGCTCCTTGGGAAAGTGCATCTGGACCACGTACTTGAGGTGCTCTCCGGTGGGTGCGACAAGTAACACGCCCGCACCGGCGCCTTGCAGCGAGAAGGCACCATCAAAGTACATGATCCATTCTTTGTTTGCCTCCTTGACGGGGATGCTCGTTTTCGGAATTTCTTCATCAGGTGTTGGCGTCCATTCTGCTATGAATTCTGCCAATGCTCGGCTCTGGATAGTTGAAGTACTCTCAAACTTGAGGCCAAAGCTAGACAGTTCCAGTGCCCACTCGACAATCCTGCCTGTTGCTTCTGGATTCTGCAGTATCCTCTTCAGCGGAAAGCGAGTGACAACTGTAATTTCATGTGCTTGGAAGTAATGGCGCAGCTTCCTCGAGGCCATGAGAAGGCCGAAAAGCAATTTCTGCACACCAGAGTACCTTGATATAGCCCCCTGCAGAAGGGAACTGACAAAGTAAACTGGGCGCTGCACCATCTTCTTCTGCTTCTCTTCTTGTGGCTGCACAGATCCATCCTTGTCGGGACCAGAGCTTGTCGGGGAAGCCCCCTGCTTGTCGCTGGACGCGCTTGCCGTGGTCGCTGGGTCATCATCCGCCTCCCTTTCCGCTACTAACGCAGCACTAACCACTTGATTGTTTGCCGCTAGATATAGCAGCAACTTCTCTTGCGGCTTAGGTGCGACAAGTATTGGAGTGGAGGACATGTATCTCTTCAAGTCCTGCAGCGCAGCCTCCGCTTCCGGAGTCCATTTCATTGGACCTGCCTTTTTCAATATTTTGAAAAATGGCAGGGCGCGCTCAGCAGACTTAGAGATGAACCTGCTGAGAGCAGCCACGCAGCCGGCAAGCCTTCGTACATCCTTGACGCGCTTCGGTGCTTCGATCTGCTCAATGGACTTGATCTTGTCGGGATTGGCTTCAATCCCCCGCTGAGACACAAAGAACCCGAGAAGTTTGCCGGAAGGGACTCCAAACAAGCACTTCTCGAGGTTAAGCTTGAGGTTGATCTTGCGCAGATTTGCAAAGGTCTCATCTAAATCTTGAACCAGGGTTGCTTTGTCCTTGCTCTTGACCACTATGTCATCCATGTAAGTTTCTACATTTCTGTGCAACTGTGGCTCAAAAGCATGACGGACTACTCTTGCAAATGTTGAACCTGCATTTTTCAAACCGAATGGCATCCGTATGAAACAATATGTGCCACACGGGGTGATGAATGCGGTCTTCTCCTCATCTTATTCTGCCATGAAGATCTGATGGTATCCTGAATATGCATCAAGAAATGACAGCAGATCACATCCGGCCGTGGAGTCAACAATTTGGTCAATGTGCGGCAAGGGAAATGGGTCTTTGGGACAAGCTTTATTAACATCAGTAAAGTCAATACAAAGCCTCCATTTCCCGTTCGCCTTGCGCACGACTACAGGATTGGCCAACCACGTAGGATGGAGCACTCCTCTGACAAGGCCTGCTGCTTCCAACTTCTTGATCTCTTTTGCGATGAATTCTTGGCGCTCCACTGCTTGCTTTCTGACTTTCTGCTTGACGGGCCGCGCGTGAGGACAGACGGCAAGGTGGTGCTCAATTACTTTCCTAGGAACACCGGGGATGTCAGACGGTTGCCATGCAAACACGTTGACGTTCTCCCGCAGGAAAGCAACAAGCGCGCTTTCCTATTTGGGGTCGAGCGTGGCACTGATGGTGAAGGTACCACCAGTGCCATCCTCCTTGGCGGACACTTTCTTGGTCTCTGGTGAAGCTGTTTTTGTCTTCTTACACTTGCCGGTGGAGCTCGATGGTGCGTCCTCGACGGTAGCACAGCACTCCGAAGAGGTGCGCTTGCCGGAGTGGGCATCAGAGCTCTTGCCGGACTTGGTCTTCTTCTTCCCCCCGGGAGCTTCAGCGGCAAGTGTCTTGCGATCGGCTGCGGCTGCTGCTTCCCGGTAAATCTTGTCGGTGCAGATAAGGGCATCCTTCTTGTCGCCAGGGACAGAGATGACGCTTATCGGACCCGGCATCTTCAGTACATTGTACGCATAGTGAGAGGCTGCCATGAACTTAGCGAGTGCTGGACTGCCGCGTATCCCATTGTAAGGCAACGGGAAATCAGCAACGTCAAAAGTGACCCTCTCAGTCCTGAAGTTCAGCTCGCTGCCAAATGTCACCGGCAACGTGATCTTCCCTTTCGGCTTGCTCCTTCCCGGGTTGATTCCTTGCAATGTACCAGTCTCTTCGAGCTCGCCGTCGGGGATCTGGAGCTTCTAGAGTACCGCGGAGGAGATCAGTTTTAAGCTGGCCCCGCTGTCAACTAACATCTTTGTGACCTTGAGGTTGCGGATAGTTGGTGAAACCAACATCGGCAAGCACCCGACCGCAGTTATGCGATCAGGGTGGTCCTCAACATCAAAGATGATAGGCGTGCTGGACCACTTCAGAGGCTTGCGTGACTCAACTGGTGGTTCTGCTGCATTAACTTCTCGCACCCACTGTTTGAGCTGGCGGTGCGAAGTATGCAGAGAAGCACCGCCGTCAACGCACATGACCTCTATGGCTTTCTGAAACTCCTGCTCGTCGGCCTCATCATCATCCATGTCTTCATCTTCGTCTTCATCTTCATCCTTTCCACGCCCTCGATCTCCCCCACTGCCTCCACCATGGCTCCGAAGACCGGGAAGGGTGCGAAGTCGGCCGAGGCGCTGCGGCTTGAGACGCTGCGGAAGGAGCGGGCAACCTTCCCCCCTGAACTCTCCGCGAAGGAGTTGAGGGAGTGGTTCTACCTCTTCTGGTCGACAGAGACGCGAGCGCATCCGCGCATGCAGGTACTCTCCGCCGCCGCTTCTGCTTCAAAACGGGCTCCAAAGGGATACCCCTTCTTCGCACTGTTCTTCTATTGCGGGCTCTGCCCGCCCTTCTCTGAATTCTTCTGTGACATCATGAACACCTACGGGTTCCATCTCCTTGACTTCACCCCCAATGCTGTCCTGACCATGGCGGTTTTCGCACATCTCTGCGAGAACTTTGTCAGAATCCATCCAAACGTAGCCCTCTTCCGCCACTACTTCATGCCCCGGGTCGAGAGAGGAGAGCCCTTAGCTGGCGGGATCGCCTGGATCTCGAGAACCGGCAAGAAGGAGACGTATCTGGAGGGGGAGCTCCGCAGCAAATGGGATGAGTGGAGAGCAGAGTGGTGTTGGATTGTTGACGAGAACCCGCAGCCATTCACTGCCCTGCGCCAAACCCCAGCAGTGCGTGGCAATGATTGGAGCGCCTTGGTGGCGGACGATGCTAGGCTGAAGATCGCCACCACCCAGATCTTGCGACTCAGGCTTGCCGGGCTTACCGTAGGTGCTGTTGGCGCGGACTTTCTTCGCCGCCGTATCGCCCCTCTGCAGGAGAGGGGCAGGCCCACCTGGCTGTTTGGGGGTCCGGCGGACATCATGAGGCTGCGTCCGGGCCTCAACTTCAATTTCACTGTCTTGGAGTTCGATGCGACGCTCAAGGAGCTGTTCAAGCACGACCCCAATCATCCCGAGTGGTTCAGGCTGCCGCAGGGCGTCGTCCCGTTGTGCAAAAACTCCTCGCTCGATCGCATCCGCGCAATGATGCCGGAGTGCGACTCGCATGGAATTATTCCAACTTGGCAGGAGCCCGCCGACGACGTCGTGCAGCAGTTCTTCGATAGCTTGGTGGAGGTGGCGGTCCGCGCTGACGAGCAGAGGAGCCTCACCCGCGACACCACCGAAGACGAGATGCGGCGCATCGCCACCAGGGCAGAAGAGGCGGCGGCGGCCGCCGCCGCGGGAGAGTTTGGGTTTACTGTGGAGGAGGCAGAGGCAGCCGATGCGGCAAGCCTTGCCGATCGAGACGAACTTGTCGGGGAGATCGCCAGCGAGGGAGGGCCCGAAGCCGAATTGAGCGAGCCCGCCGAGCGTGCAAGTGGCCAGCCGTCTTCAAGCAACTTGCCGCAAGCGGAGCTCCCAGTGCAGCCCCCAGCTCCACCAAGAAGGCGCCTCCGCAGGGCCGGAGACATAGCAGGGCGGCAGACAGGTCAACAGCTGCCGCGCCGCGGGACATGCTCCACCGCGATAAGCACCGTTGCCGTGGAAGTGCCTCACGCTGCTGCGGCGACTGGAGCGGGGTCCTCTCGGGCCGCCGCTTCTGATCCTGCCGCAGCTCCCGCCAAGCGGCCAAGGGAGCCTACTCCTCCGCCTCGTCGCGCCGAAAGAGTACCGGACTTCGACCTCTCCGCGCTCAGCTCCGACGAGGAGGAAGAAGAGGAGTAAGTTTCTCTGTTGTGTTTGTATTTCTTCAATTCTTGCTGTTTCTTGTCTTGTATCTGATCTGTTTTCTTCTGAACCTTGTTCCTTTTCAGGACTCTGGCCCAGAGGGCGGCGAAGAGAGCCAAGGTCCCCGTGGTTGTCGTCGAGGACGATCCCATCGTGATGACAGAGGGCGCGTCCGAGACCACCTTGTCGGACCCGGCAACCACTCCTCGAAGTAGCCCCCAGCGCAACCCCCAGCGTAAGTACATAGTCTTACTTCCCGCTGTTGGGTGCGCATAGGTGTTCTCTCTTTGCTGATATCTTGTCTGTTGGTTTGCTTGTATAGGAGCAGAACAGGCTCACCAGGAGCAACCGGAAGCCGCTCCTGAGGTGCTATCTGCTTCAACTACGCCGCCAAGGGAGGATTCCCCGGCAAGGGAGCGCTCTCCGGCAAGGGAGAGGTCCCCGGCAAAGGGTAGTTCTCCGGCAAGGGGCGGGACCAGCGATCCCCCGGTGGTGGAGCCCATGACTACAGAGCCCAGCACAGGTAATCCTTCTTGTTGGAAAACTTCCCTTGGGTTCTTCTTTTTCTGATTTGTCTATTTGGATATTTGCTTGACTCTTCTCCCTCTTCCGTCTGCCAGATCCACCTTCCACGGAGCCCATGGAGACCGAGGCCACCGGCGAGGAGGACGTGCGCGGCAACACTTACGACGCTGCCGCCACCGAAGAAGAGGCCGGAGCTGATGATCCCGCCGGTGAAGAGGCCACCAAGGCTGCCGGCGCAGGTGCTGGCGAGGGATCCGGCGATCGTACTGACGACCCTGGGGCCGCAGGAGCGCAAGGCGCTACGCCGACCGCTGATCCCTCTGCCGCTGACGCAGCACCAGGCCCCGAAGAGCCCCAGCCTGGCGTCTACTTGAAGGCCGGCGACGGTATCTTCATCAAGCTCCCCTGGGCTTCAAGCTCCAGGGCGCTGGTCGAAGGAGAAGCTTTTGACGGAGAAGTGCTCGCCTCCGCTGGGTTGACAATGTTCGACGCGCCAAGCAGCAGCAGCGGTGAGCCTGAGGAGGAACAGCTGCTGCGGAGGCTGTTGTCGCTGTACCGCGCCCGACAAGCCAAACTGGAGTCTCGGGAAGCACTCATCGCGCGGGCGGGAGCTGACATTGAGAAGCATGCGGAGGAGCTCCAGAGTCGCAACCAAGAGGCCCTCCGATCCATCGCAGAAGAGAGGGCGCAGCTTGTCGAGGCGCGGAAGGCCTTCCTCCTCGAGAAGGCAGAAGCCGAAGAGCAACAGCGGCTTGCCGCCGAGGAGCTGTCCGTGCGGGAAGGTGAGCTGACGCAGCGGAAGGTCAATCTGGACAGCTATGAGGAGGAGCTTGCCGCGCGCGAGGAGACACTTGGCGGGGCCCTCAAGGAAGCGAAGGATGCTGCTGCAGCTGCCGAGGCCGCCAAGAAGGAGCTGGAGGTGAAGGTGACGCAGCTAGAAGCCAATCTCAAGGCGAAGAATGAAGAGCTTACCGCGCTCTAGCGCGAGCTCGAGAAGGACGCCCTTTCCCATGGTGAGCTACAGGGTCGTCTCCTCGAGAGGGGCAAAGAGCTGAGCGCCGCCAAAGACTCAAATGCTGATCTGGAGCTGAAGCTGGCCACGCTGACTGAGACGCTGGACGGCGCCAAGAAGCGGGAGGAGACCTTGAAGGAGGAGATCAAGGCCAACGAGGCGCTGTTGACGAGGGCCGCTGAAACCCAGAACACCTTCAGGGATACTGTGGAGCTCTGGACGGAGGGCCTCGTGAACATCGCCGCGGTTATTGACGAGGAGCTGACGCAACTGGAAATGGAGGGTTTCGGGTACTCCTCCGACGAGAATCTCCAGCCCAGCGCCAAGATCACTCTGTTCTTCAAAGGCGTGGCGACGGCCCTCCAGCAACTCCGGGAAAGGATCCCAAAGCAACTGGCCGACGAGTCGCGCACGATCTGCGCCAGAGTTCTGGAGAAGGTGTTGGTGAAGGTGGCCTTCCGCAACCCAGGCCTCAACCTCACCAACGTCCTCAAGAAGCTGCCGGCGGGTGCTGATCTTGAAGAGCTCAAGGCCCTTGTCGCACCCATTGTGGACAAGGTGAATGAAGTTAGGAGGGTTGATGGCGGCCGCGTAGACTAGACCGCCCGTTTCTTCCTTTCCTTGCCGCTGCTAGACATGTTATGGGAACAATCTATTAGAGCGCGGCAAGTTGTCTTTGTAATATAACTTTATCTTGGGCAGTATTTGCTATGTTATTTCCTTTACTCGATTCCTTCCTTTGTATGCTTTTACCCTACGCTTTTAGGGAACTTGCCGGCGCAGGCACCCTTGCCGCGAGCGCTGAGTGCGGAACATCAGCAGCCTGCTGGCGGTGCTACTTCCGGCAAGAAACCTTGTCGCAACTAGTCGCAGCACACTTAAGTTGTTGAGCGGACTTGAAACAAAGTAAGGGTGCAGCTAGCTACGAGTTGGTTCCTCCGCGCACAGGTTTTCCATACAAAGTAGGGTCGTTTCAAGGAGGATAACTTAAAAAAATTTCAAAACTGGTTATGCTCAAACTTTGGCAACTTAGCTTTTCTGTTGTTTGCGTCCCGGCAAGGCGATACTTTCTTGAACGACGCCTGGTCCACACCATTATCTTCTCCTTCCCCCCCGGTGAACTTGTGGGCGAGGGAACCTTCCCTTTTCTTGAGAAAAAGAAAGAAGAGAAAATAAAGATATGGAGCCTTAAGGCTCGTTATTGCTTACCGGGGGCAAGTGCTGCACAAAGTGTCAGATAATACATGCAAAAAATGAAAAAGCATGAAATTTGACAAGATGTGGGGAGCACACGAGCTTTATCTGTGCTCGGGATCTATGCTCGACTTTGTACAAAGGGTTACATGCAACAGCGGCAAGGCTCGTACAAAAGGTGGTTGCCGGAACAGGTCCCGGCAACCGCGCCTTATGGGTAAAACTTAAGAAGATGTTCAATGTTCCAGGAGTTGCTCACCGGACAGCCATCTTCGGTCTCAAGGCGGACAGCGCCATGCCTAGTGACTCGCTTCACCCGATAAGGGCCTTCCCACTTCGGCGTCAACTTGTTGGAATTCTTGGCGGATTGAATACGCCGAAGAACAAGGTCGCCTTCCTCGAGACTTCTGGCATTAACTTTGCGGCTATGGTAGCGGCGCAAAGCTTGCTGGTATCGAGCAGCTCGTACAGCAGCCTGAAGATGATCTTCCTCAAGGAGCAGCGCGTCATCTTGTCGCAGCTGCTCTTGCTCAAACTCATCATAAGCGAGCACTCGAGGCGATCCGTATACGAGTTCCGTGGGGAGAACTGCCTCTGCTCCATAAACTAGAGCGAAAGGTGTCTGGCCAGTGGCTCGATTTGGCGTCGTCCTGATCGACCAAAGAACCACCGGCAGCTCCTCAATCCAGTTCTTTCCGCACTTGTGCAGCCTGTCGAAAGTCCTGGTCTTGAGCCCGCGCAGCACTTCAGCGTTTGCCCTCTCCGCTTGACCGTTGCTTCTTGGGTGAGCAACAGAAGCGAAGCAGACCTTGGCGCCAAGATCTTGGACGTACTGCATGAAGGTGCGGCTCGTGAATTGCGTGCCGTTGTCGGTGATGATCCTGTTAGGGACTCCGAAATGGCAAACAATCGACCTAAAGAACTTGACTGCTGACTGTGCCGTCACCTTCCTCACTGCTTCCACTTCCGGCCACTTTGTGAACTTGTCGATTGCAACGTACAAGTACTCAAAGCCCCCGACAGCTCGAGGGAAGGGGCCGAGGATGTCGAGCCCCCAGACCGAAAATGGCCAGGATAAAGGGATCGTCTGGAGAGCTTGAGCTGGCTGGTGTATCTGCTTGGAATGGAACTGGCGCGCTTCACACTTGGTTACTTGTGCAGTTGCATCTTGGAGGGCTGTCGGCCAAAAGAAACCTTGCCGAAATGCCTTGCCGGCAAGTGCTCGTGCGCCAATGTGGTGACCACATATGCCTCCATGTATCTCTGCCAACAGCTCCTGTCCATCTTCCCGGGGAATGCATTCAATTTCACTCCGTTGAATCTTCTTCTGTATAGTATGTCGTCGACAAACTGGTACATACTTGACTGCCGGGCTACTCTCTCCGCTTCTTCTTGATCTTCGGGAAGTTCTCCTGTCTGAAGGAAACGGACAATCTACTGTGCCCATGCCGGAGCTTGCGGCTCGACAACAAGGACTAAAGGCACGTACGCTGCTGCGGGAACATCCGCTTCTACGGCAAGGGCCTGCGGCTCAGCTGGAGCTTGATGTTCCCCGGCAAGCTTGCCGGAGCAAAACTTGTCGGGAGCGTCTGCTTCAACGGAACAAACCTTAGGGCTTGTCGGAGCAGACTGCTCGTCAGCACTCTTGGTGTTGATCTTGGGGACTTTCTTGGTGGCGGCTTCGGGGAGCTCCGCCAGAAAGTAGTCACCGGAAATCAACTTCCTTTTCTTGCTCTGTCCAGTTGATGGTGTTACAGATGGTTGAGTCAGCTTGAGCACAAAGATCCCTGGTTCCACAGGTAACTTAAGTGCGGCGCACTTTGACAGGCCATCTGCAATGTCGTTCTGAGCTCTCGGAACATGTTCCATCTGTAGGCCGTCAAAGTGTTCTTCCAACTTTCTCACTTCATCAATGTAAGCTTCCATCAACGGACTCTGATAATCTTTGTTCACTTGGCGGACGACAAGCTGCGAGTCACCCCTGACAATGAGCTTCTTGATCCCAAGGTCTGCAGCGATCCTGAGTCCGGCAAGCAAACCTTCATACTCTGCAGTATTGTTTGTTGCTTGCTCCTTGGGAAAGTGCATCTGGACCACGTACTTGAGGTGCTCTCCGGTGGGTGCGACAAGTAACACGCCCGCACCGGCGCCTTGCAGCGAGAAGGCACCATCAAAGTACATGATCCATTCTTTGTTTGGCTCCTTGACGGGGATGCTCGTTTCCGGAATTTCTTCATCAGGTGTTGGCGTCCATTCTGCTATGAATTCTGCCAATCCTCGGCTCTGGATAGTTGAAGTACTCTCAAACTTGAGGCCAAAGCTAGACAGTTCCAGTGCCCACTCGACAATCCTGCCTGTTGCTTCTGGATTCTGCAGTATCCTCTTCAGCGGAAAGCGAGTGACAACTGTAATTTCATGTGCTTGGAAGTAATGGCGCAGCTTCCTCGAGGCCATGAGAAGGCCGAAAAGCAATTTCTGCACACCAGAGTACCTTGATCTAGCCCCCTGCAGAAGGGAACTGACAAAGTAAACTGGGCGCTGCACCATCTTCTTCTGCTTCTCTTCTTGTGGCTGCACAGATCCATGCTTGTTGGGACCAGAGCTTGTCGGGGAAGCCCCCTGCTTGTCGCTGGACGCGCTTGCCGTGGTCGCTGGGTCATCATCCGCCTCCCTTTCCGCTACTAACGCAACACTAACCACTTGATTGGTTGCCGCTAGATATAGCAGCAACTTCTCTTGCGGCTTAGGTGCGACAAGTATTGGAGTGGAGGACAGGTATCTCTTCAAGTCCTGCAGCGCAGCCTCCACTTCCGGAGTCCATTTCATTGGACCTGCCTTTTTCAATATTTTGAAAAATGGCAGGGCGCGCTCAGCAGACTTAGAGATGAACCTGCTGAGAGCAGCCACGTAGCCGGCAAGCCTTTGTACATCCTTGACGCGCTTCGGTGCTTCGATCTGCTCAATGGACTTGATCTTGTCGGGATTGGCTTCAATCCCCCGCTGAGACACAAAGAACCCGAGAAGTTTGCCGGAAGGGACTCCAAACACGCACTTCTCGGGGTTAAGCTTGAGGTTGATCTTGCGCAGATTTGCAAAGGTCTCATCTAAATCTTGAACCAGGGTTGCTTTGTCCTTGCTCTTGACCACTATGTCATCCATGTAAGCTTCTACATTTCTGTGCAACTGTGGCTCAAAAGCATGACTGACTACTCTTGCAAATGTTGAACCTGCATTTTTCAAACCGAATGGCATCCGTACGAAACAGTACGTGCCACACGGGGTGATGAATGTGGTCTTCTCCTCATCTTCTTCTGCCATGAAGATCTGATGGTATCCTGAATATGCATCAAGAAATGACAGCAGATCACATCCGGCCGTGGAGTCAACAATCTGGTCAATGCGCGGCAAGGGAAATGGGTCTTTGGGACAAGCTTTATTAACATCAGTAAAGTCAATACAAAGCCTCCATTTCCCGTTCGCCTTGCGCACGACTACAGGATTGGCCAACCACGTAGGATGAGCACTCCTCTGACAAGGCTTGCTGCTTCCAACTTCTTGATCTCTTCTGCGATGAATTCTTGGCGCTCCACTGCTTGCTTTCTGACTTTCTGCTTGACGGGCCGCGCGTGAGGACAGACGGCAAGGTGGTGCTCAATTACTTTCCTGGGAACACCGGGGATGTCAGACAGTTGCCATGCAAACACGTCGACGTTCTCCCGCAGGAAAGCAACGAGCGCGCTTTCCTATTTGGGGTCGAGCGTGGCACTGATGGTGAAGGTACCACCAGTGCCGTCCTCCTTGGCGGACACTTTCTTGGTCTCTGGTGAAGCTGTTTTTGTCTTCTTATAGTTGCCGGTGGGAAACGAACACCTATGGGGCAGGGCCCCTTTCGGTCCGGCAGGGAGCGGAGGGCGCACGAAGAGCGGATCGAGGCGAAGCACGCGAGCGGTTTTACCCAGCTTCGGAGCTCTCCCGAGAGATAATACTCCTACTGCTGCTTTGTGGTTGTATTCCGTTCTTGCTTGAGAGCGTGGAAGTGTTCTGGTTTCGAATGAGTCGAACCCCTTCTACGTTGCGCATGGGCCCCCTTTTATAGGCTCAAGGGGTCACCGACAGGTGGCAACGCATGCAGGGGTAAAAGTGTAAAAGGTGTGATTGGTACAACTGCTTCTACAGTGGATCCTACCTAACTCTGACGACAGTGGACAAAGGCATTAAATGCCCGTCCGCGTCGCCCAAACAGTGCAGAAAAGCGACCGTTAGGGGCGCCACCGTTCGCCATGATGGCCATCTCGTCATCTCCGCTCGCCACCTCGCACCGCTTGGCTGCACAGCTTCTCGCCACGTGCGCCTTGAATGGTCCTGTGGCGACACGTCGACGGATGTGCTGGAGCGCGGGCACAGAGTGGTGGCTTCGTTGCGGCAAGCACCTTGCCGCGGTTGTTGTATTGTCGCTCGCCGGGTCTTGCCGGGACGCGCGGCGCGTCGCTGCAAGTTCTTTGAAATGCCTTGGTTGAACTTCCCGGCAAGCTCCTCTTGCCGGGGCCTTGTCCTTCTCGGCAAGTTCCTCTTGCCGGGGCCTTGTCTTCTCAGTTAAAACACTTTGTTCTTGAATGGCACCAATAGGAACTACGGAGGATCTTGGCGGTCACCCGGCAAGCCTTGCCGCGGGGCGCTGCGACTGCCCGTGCACAAGTTCGGGATACTAAGGTACCCCTACTTTAGTACACCGACAGGAGCCCCCGGGCCTGGGCCACACACGGTGTCGAACGCTGTTGGGCCAGGCCCAAAACAGGGCACGGGCATGCGCGGCCTGGGGCCACACCGTATCTGACTCCTTATCTACCGCGCCCTCCCGTAACGGCACGCGTCAAATGCGGCGTCGTGGGAGAGATCGTGGGTGATTATTTATTCGGAAAAAGCGTAACGTTCGCCTCCTCCTCTTTATAAGCAGGGGAAATAGGGGTGGTTCCCCCACCTTCGCCACTTGCGGTTCCAACCTCAGAAATCTCTGCCGCTCCCCTCCGCTTCCAAAGCCGAAAGAGAGCAGCGCTCCACCCCCCGTCGCCGCCATCGCCACCAACGCCCTCGATCTCCCCCACCACCTCCACCATGGCTCCGAAGATCGGGAAGGGTGCGAAGTCGGCCGAGGCGCTGCGGCTTGAGACGCTGTGGAAGGAGCGGGCAACCGAGGGAGTGGTTCTACCTCTTCTGGTCGACGGAGACGCGAGCGCATCCGCGCACGCAGGTACTCTCCGCCGCCGCTTCTGCTTCAAAATGGGCTCCAAAGGGATACCCCTTCTTCGCACTGTTCTTCTATTGCGGGCTCTACCCGCCCTTCTCTGAATTCTTCTGTGACATCATGAACACCTACGGGTTCCATCTCCTTGACTTCACCCCCAATGCTGTCCTGACCAAGGCCGTTTTCGCACATCTCTGCGAGAACTTTGTCGGAATCCATCCAAACGTAGCCCTCTTCCGCCACTACTTCATGCCCCGGGTCGAGAGAGGAGAGCCCTTAGCTGGCGGGATCGCCTGGATCTCGAGAACCGGCAAGAAGGAGACGTATCTGGAGGGGGAGCTCCGCAGCAAATGGGATGAGTGGAGAGCAGAGTGGTGTTGGATTGTTGACGAGAACCCGCAGCCATTCACTGCCCTGCGCCAAACCCCAGCAGTGTGCGGCAATGATTGGAGCGCCCTGGCGGCGGACGATGCTAGGCTGAAGATCGCCACCACCCGGATCTTGCGACTCAGGCTTGCCGGGCTTACCGTAGGTGCTGTTGGCGCGGACTTTCTTCGCCGCCGTATCGCCCCTCTGCAGGAGAGGGGGAGGCCCACCTGGCTGTTTGGGGGTCCGGCGGACATCATGAGGCTGCGTCCGGGCCTCAACTTCAATTTCACTGTCTTAGAGTTCGATGCGACGCTCAAGGAGCTGTTCACGCACGACCCCAATCATCCCGAGTGGTTCAGGCTGCCGCAGGGCGTCGTCCCGTTGTGCAACAACTCCTCGCTCGATCGCATCCGCGCAATGATGCCGGAGTGCGACTCGCATGGAATTATTCCAACTTGGCAGGAGCCCGCCGACGACGTCGTGCAGCAGTTCTTCGATAGCTTGGTGGAGGTGGCGGTCCGCGCCGACGAGCAGAGGAGCCTCACCCGCGACACCACCGAAGACGAGATGCGGCGGATCGCCACCAGGGCAGAAGAGGCGGCGGCGGCCGCCGCCACGGGAGAGTTTGGGTTTACTGTGGAGGAGGCAGAGGCAGCTGATGCGGCAAGCCTTGCCGATCGAGACGAACTTGTCGGGGAGATCGCCAGCGAGGGAGGGCCCGAAGCCGAATCGAGCGAGCCCGCCGAGCGTGCAAGTGGCCAGCCGTCTTCAAGCAACTTGCCGCAAGCGGAGCTCCCAGTGCAGCCGCCAGCTCCACCAAGAAGGCGCCTCCGCAGGGCCGGAGACATAGCAGGGCAGCAGACAGGTCAACAGCTGCCGCGCCGCGGGACACGCTCCACCGCGACAAGCACCGTTGCCGCGGGAGTGCCTCACGCCTCTGCGGTGACTGGAGCGGGGTCCTCTCGGGCCGCCGCTTCTGATCCTGCCGCAGCTCCCGCCAAGCGGCCAAGGGAGCCTACTCCTCCGCCTCGTCGCGCCGAAAGAGTACCGGACTTCGACCTCTCCGCGCTCAGCTCCGACGAGGAGGAAGAAGAGGAGTAAGTTTCTCTGTTGTGTTTGTATTTCTTCAATTCTTGCTGTTTCTTGTCTTGTATCTGATCTGTTTTCTTCTGAACCTTGTTCCTTTTCAGGACTCTGGCCCAGAGGGCGGCGAAGAGAGCCAAGGTCCCCGTGGTTGTCGTCGAGGACGATCCCGTCGTGATGACAGAGGGCGCGTCCGAGACCACCTTGTCGGACCCGACAACCACTCCTCGAAGTAGCCCCCAGCGCAACCCCCAGCGTAAGTACATAGTCTTACTTCCCGCTGTTGGGTGCGCATAGGTGTTCTCTCTTTGCTGATATCTTGTCTGTTGGTTTGCTTGTATAGGAGCAGAACAGGCTCACCAGGAGCAACCGGAAGCCGCTCCTGAGGTGCTATCTGCTTCAACTACGCTGCCAAGGGAGGATTCCCCGGCAAGGGAGCGCTCTCCGGCAAGGGAGAGGTCCCCGGCAAAGGGTAGTTCTCCGGCAAGGGGCGGGACCAGCGATCCCCCGGTGGTGGAGCCCATGACTACAGAGCCCAGCACAGGTAATCCTTCTTGTTGGAAAACTTCCCTTGGGTTCTTCTTTTTCTGATTTGTCTATTTGGATATTTGCTTGACTCTTCTCCCTCTTCCGTCTGCCAGATCCACCTTCCACGGAGCCGATGGAGACCGAGGCCACCGGCGAGGAGGACGTGCGCGGCAACACTTACGACGCCGCCGCCACCGAAGAAGAGGCCGGCGCTGATGATCCCGCCGGTGAAGAGGCTGCCAAGGCTGCCGGCGCAGGTGCTGGCGAGGGATCCGGCGATCGTACTGACGACCCTAGGGCCGCAGGAGCGCAAGGAGCTACGCCGACCGCCGATCCCTCTGCCGCTGACGCAGCGCCAGGCCCCGAAGAGCCCCAGCCCGGCGTCTACTTGAAGGCCGGCGACGGTATCTTCATCAAGCTCCCCTGGGCTTCAAGCTCCAGGGCGCCGGTCGAAGGAGAAGCTTTTGACGGAGAAGTGCTCGCCTCCGGTGGGTTGACAATGGTGGACGTGCCAAGCAGCAGCAGCGGCGAGCCTGAGGAGGAACAGCTGCTGCGGAGGCTGTTGTCGCTGTACCGCGACCGACAAGCCAAACTGGAGTCTCGGGAAGCGCTTGTCGCGCGGGCGGGAGCTGACATTGAGAAGCATGTGGAGGAGCTCCAGAGTCGCAACCAAGAGGCCCTCCGTCCATCGCAGAAGAGAGGGCGCAGCTTGTCGAGGCGCAGAAGGCCTTCCTCCTCGAGAAGGCAGAAGCCGAAGAGCAACAGCGGCTTGCCGCCGAGGAGCTGTCCGTGCGGGAAGGTGAGCTGACGCAGCGGAAGGTCAATCTGGACAACTATGAGGAGGAGCTTGCCGCGCGCGAGGAGACACTTGGCGGGGCCCTCAAGGAAGCGAAGGATGCTGCTGCAGCTGCCGAGGCCGCCAAGAAGGAGCTGGAGGTGAAGGTGACGCAGCTAGAAGCCAATCTCAAGGCGAAGAATGAAGAGCTTACCGCGCTCCAGCGCGAGCGCGAGAAGGACGCCCTTGCCCATGGTGAGCTGCAGGGTCGTCTCCTTGAGAGGGGCAAAGAGCTGAGCGCTGCCAAAGACTCAAATGCTGATCTGGAGCTGAAGCTGGCCACGCTGACTGAGACGCTGGACGGCGCCAAGAAGCGGGAGGAGACCTTGAAGGAGGAGATCAAGGCCAACGAGGCGCTGTTGACGAGGGCCGCTGAAACCCAGAACACCTTCAGGGATACTGTGGAGCTCTGGACGGAGGGCCTCGTGAACATCGCCGCGGTTATTGACGAGGAGCTGACGCAGCTGGAAATGGAGGGTTTCGGGTACTCCTCCGACGAGAATCTCTAGCCCAGCGCCAAGCTCACTCTGTTCTTCAAAGGCGTGGCGACGGCCCTCCAGCAACTCCGGGAAAGGATCCCAATGCAGCTGGCCGACGAGTCACGCACGATCTGCGCCAGAGTTCTGGAGAAGGTGTTGGTGAAGGTGGCCTTCCGCAACCCAGGCCTCAACCTCACCAACGTCCTCAAGAAGCTGCCGGCGGGTGCTGATCTTGAAGAGCTCAAGGCCCTTGTCGCACCCATTGTGGACAAGGTGAATGAAGTTAGGAGGGTTGATGGCGGCCGCGTAGACTAGACCGCCCGTTTCTTCCTTTCCTTGTCGCTGCTAGACATGTTATGGGAACAATCTATTAGAGCGCGGCAAGTTGTCTTTGTAATATAACTTTATCTTGGGCAGTATTTGCTATGTTATTTCCTTTACTCGATTCCTTCCTTTGTATGCTTTTACCCTACGCTTTTAGGGAACTTGCCGGCGCAGGCACCCTTGCCGCGAGCGCTGAGTGTGGAACATCAGCAGCCTGCTGGCGTTGCTACTTCCGGCAAGAAACCTTGTCGCAACTAGTCGCAGCACACTTAAGTTGTTGAGCGGACTCGAAACAAAGTAAGGGCGCAGCTAGCTACGAGTTGGTTCCTCCGCGCACAGGTTTTCCATACAAAGCAGGGTCGTTTCCAGGAGGATAACTTAAAAAAATTTCAAAACTGGTTATGCTCAAACTTTGGCAACTTAGCTTTTCTGTTGTTTGCGTCCCGGCAAGGCGATACTTTCTTGAACGACGCCTGGTCCACACCATTATCTTCTCCATCCCCCCCAGTGAACTTGTGGGCGAGGGAACCTTCCCTTTTCTTGAGAAAAAGAAAGAAGAGAAAATAAAGATATGGAGCCTTAAGGCTCGTTATTGCTTACTGGGGGCAAGTGCTGCACAAAGTGTCAGATAATACATGCAAAAAATGAAAAAGCATGAAATTTGACAAGATGTGGGGAGCACACGAGCTTTATCTGTGCACGGGATCTATGCTCGACTTTGTACAAAGGGTTACATGCAACAGCGGCAAGGCTCGTACAAAAGGTGGTTGCCGGAACAGGTCCCGGCAACCGCGCCTTATGGGTAAAACTTAAGAAGATGTTCAATGTTCCAGGAGTTGCTCACCGGACAGCCATCTTCGGTCTCAAGGCAGACAGCGCCATGCCTAGTGACTCGCTTCACCCGATAAGGGCCTTCCCACTTCGGCGTCAACTTGTTGGAATTCTTGGCGGATTGAATACGCCGAAGAACAAGGTCGCCTTCCTCGAGACTTCTGGCATTAACTTTGCGGCTATGGTAGCGGCGCAAAGCTTGCTAGTATCGAGCAGCTCGTACAGCAGCCTGAAGATGATCTTCCTCAAGGAGCAGCGCGTCATCTTGTCGCAGCTGCTCTTGCTCAAACTCATCATAAGCGAGCACTCAAGGCGATCCATATACGAGTTCCGTGGGGAGAACTGCCTCTGCTCCATAAACTAGAGCGAAAGGTGTCTGGCCAGTGGCTCGATTTGGCGTCGTCCTGATCGACCAAAGAACCACCGGCAGCTCCTCAATCCAGTTCTTTCCGCACTTGTGCAGCCTGTCGAAAGTCCTGGTCTTGAGCCCGCGCAGCACTTCAGCGTTTGCCCTCTCCGCTTGACCGTTGCTTCTTGGGTGAGCAACAGAAGCGAAGCAGACCTTGGCGCCAAGATCTTGGATGTACTGCATGAAGGTGCGGCTCGTGAATTGCGTGCCGTTGTCGGTGATGATCCTGTTAGGGACTCCGAAACGGCAAACAATCGACCTAAAGAACTTGACTGCTGACTGTGCTGTCACCTTCCTCACTGCTTCCACTTCCGGCCACTTTGTGAACTTGTCGATTGCAACGTACAAGTACTCAAAGCCCCCGACAGCTCGAGGGAAGGGGCCGAGGATGTCGAGCCCCCAGACCGAAAATGGCCAGGATAAAGGGATCGTCTGGAGAGCTTGAGCTGGCTGGTGTATCTGCTTGGAATGGAACTGGCGCGCTTCACACTTGGTTACTTGTGCAGTTGCATCTTGGAGGGCTGTCGGCCAAAAGAAACCTTGCCGAAATGCCTTGCCGGCAAGTGCTCGTGCGCCAATGTGGTGACCACATATGCCTCCATGTATCTCTGCCAACAGCTCCTGTCCATCTTCCCGGGGAATGCACTTCAATTTCACTCTGTTGAATCTTCTTCTGTATAGTATGTCGTCGACAAACTGGTACATACTTGATTGCCGGGCTACTCTCTCCGCTTCTTCTTGATCTTCGGGAAGTTCTCCTGTCTGAAGGAAACGGACAATCTACTGTGCCCATGCCGGAGCTTGCGGCTCGACAACAAGGACTAAAGGCACGTACGCTGCTGTGGGAACATCCGCTTCTACGGCAAGGGCCTGCGGCTCAGCTGGAGCTTGATGTTCCCCGGCAAGCTTGCCGGAGCAAAACTTGTCGGGAGCGTCTGCTTGAACGGAACAAACCTTAGGGCTTGTCGGAGCAGACTGCTCGTCAGCACTCTTGGTGTTGATCTTGGGGACTTTCTTGGCGGCGGCTTCGGGGAGCTCTGCCAGAAAGTAGTCACCGGAAATCAACTTCCTTTTCTTGCTCTGTCCAGTTGATGGTGTTACAGATGGTTGAGTCAGCTTGAGCACAAAGATCCCTGGTTCCACAGGTAACTTAAGTGCGGCGCACTTTGACAGGCCATCTGCAGTGTCGTTCTGAGCTCTCGGAACATGTTCCATCTGTAGGTCGTCAAAGTGTTCTTCCAACTTTCTCACTTCATCAATGTAAGCTTCCATCAACGGACTCTGATAATCTTTGTTCACTTGGCGGACGACAAGTTGCGAGTCACCCCTAACAATGAGCTTCTTGATCCCAAGGTCTGCAGCGATCCTGAGTCCGGCAAGCAAACCTTCATACTCTGCAGTATTGTTTGTTGCTTGCTCCTTGGGAAAGTGCATCTGGACCACGTACTTGAGGTGCTCTCCGGTGGGTGCGACAAGTAACACGCCCGCACCGGCGCCTTGCAGCGAGAAGGCACCATCAAAGTACATGATCCATTCTTTGTTTGCCTCCTTGACGGGGATGCTTGTTTCCGGAATTTCTTCATCAGGTGTTGGCGTCCATTCTGCTATGAATTCTGCCAATCCTCGGCTCTGGATAGTTGAAGTACTCTCAAACTTGAGGCCAAAGCTAGACAGTTCCAGTGCCCACTCGACAATCCTGCCTGTTGCTTCTGGATTCTGCAGTATCCTCTTCAGCGGAAAGCGAGTGACAACTGTAATTTCATGTGCTTGGAAGTAATGGCGCAGCTTCCTCGAGGTCATGAGAAGGCCGAAAAGCAATTTCTGCACACCAGAGTACCTTGATCTAGCCCCCTGCAGAAGGGAACTGACAAAGTAAACTGGGCGCTGCACCATCTTCTTCTGCTTCTCTTCTTGTGGCTGCACAGATCCATCCTTGTCGGGACCAGAGCTTGTCGGGGAAGCCCCCTGCTTGTCGCTGGACGCGCTTGCCGTGGTCGCTGGGTCATCATCCGCCTCCCTTTCCGCTACTAACGCAACACTAACCACTTGATTGGTTGCCGCTAGATATAGCAGCAACTTCTCTTGCGGCTTAGGTGCGACAAGTATTGGAGTGGAGGACAGGTATCTCTTCAAGTCCTGCAGCGCAGCCTCCACTTCCGGAGTCCATTTCATTGGACCTGCCTTTTTCAATATTTTGAAAAATGGCAGGGCGCGCTCAGCAGACTTAGAGATGAACCTGCTGAGAGCAGCCACGCAGCCGGCAAGCCTTTGTACATCCTTGACGCGCTTCGGTGCTTCGATCTGCTCAATGGACTTGATCTTGTCGGGATTGGCTTCAATCCCCCGCTGAGACACAAAGAACCCGAGAAGTTTGCCGGAAGGGACTCCAAACACGCACTTCTCGGGGTTAAGCTTGAGGTTGATCTTGCGCAGATTTGCAAAGGTCTCATCTAAATCTTGAACCAGGGTTGCTTTGTCCTTGCTCTTGACCACTATGTCATCCATGTAAGCTTCTACATTTCTGTGCAACTGTGGCTCAAAAGCATGACTGACTACTCTTGCAAATGTTGAACCTGCATTTTTCAAACTGAATGGCATCCGTACGAAACAGTACGTGCCACACGGGGTGATGAATGTGGTCTTCTCCTCATCTTCTTCTGCCATGAAGATCTGATGGTATCCTGAATATGCATCAAGAAATGACAGCAGATCACATCCGGCCGTGGAGTCAACAATCTGGTCAATGCGCGGCAAGGGAAATGGGTCTTTGGGACAAGCTTTATTAACATCAGTAAAGTCAATACAAAGCCTCCATTTCCCGTTCACCTTGCGCACGACTACAGGATTGGCCAACCACATAGGATGGAGCAGTCCTCTGACAAGGCCTGCTGCTTCCAACTTCTTGATCTCTTCTGCGATGAATTCTTGGCGCTCCACTGCTTGCTTTCTGACTTTCTGCTTGACGGGCCGCGCGTGAGGACAGACGGCAAGGTGGTGCTCAATTACTTTCCTGGGAACACCGGGGATGTCAGATAGTTGCCATGCAAACACATCGACGTTCTCCCGCAGGAAAGCAACGAGCGCGCTTTCCTATTTGGGGTCGAGCGTGGCACTGATGGTGAAGGTACCACCAGTGCCGTCCTCCTTGGCGGACACTTTCTTGGTCTCTGGTGAAGCTATTTTTGTCTTCTTACACTTGCCGGTGGGAAACGAACACCTATGGGGCAGGGCCCCTTTCGGTCCGGCAGGGAGCGGAGGGCGCACGAAGAGCAGATCGAGGCGAAGCACGCGAGCGGTTTTACCCAGCTTCGGAGCTCTCCGGAGAGATAATACTCCTACTGTTGCTTTGTGGTTGTATTCCGTTCTTGCTTGAGAGCGTGGAAGTGTTCTGGTTTCGAATGAGTCGAACCCCTTCTACGTTGCGCATGGGCCCCCTTTTATAGGCTCAAGGGGTCACCGACAGGTGGCAACGCATGCAGGGGTAAAAGTGTAAAAGGTGTGATTGGTACAACTGCTTCTACAGTGGATCCTACCTAACTCTGACGACAGTGGACAAAGGCATTAAATGCCCGTCCGCGTCGCCCAAACAGTGCAGAAAAGTGACCGTTAGGGGCGCCACCGTTCGCCATGATGGCCATCTCGTCATCTCCGCTCGCCACCTCGCACCGCTTGGCTGCACAGCTTCTCGCCACGTGCGCCTGGAATGGTCCTGTGGCGACACGTCGACGGATGTGCTGGAGCGCGGGCACAGAGTGGTGGCTTCGTTGCGGCAAGCGCCTTGCCGCGGTCGTTGTATTGTCGCTCGCCGGGTCTTGCCGGGACGCGCGGCGCGTCGCGGCAAGTTCTTTGAAATGCCTTGGTTGAACTTCCCGGCAAGCTCCTCTTGCCGGGGCCTTGTCCTTCCCGGCAAGTTCCTCTTGCCGGGGCCTTGTCTTCTCAGTTAAAACACTTTGTTCTTGAATGGCACCAATAGGAACTACGGAGGATCTTGGCGGTCACCCGGCAAGCCTTGCCGCGGGGCGCTGCGACTGCCCGTGCACAAGTTCGGGATACTAAGGTACCCCTACTTTAGTACACCGACAGGAGCCCCCGGGCCTGGGCCACACACGGTGCCGAACACTGTTGGGCCAGGCCTAAAACAGGGCACGGGCATGCGCGGCCTGGGGCCACACCGTATCTGACTCCGTATCTACCGCGCCCTCCCGTAACGGCACGCGTCAAATGCGGCGTCGTGGGAGAGATCGTGGGTGATTATTTATTCGGAAAAAGCGTAACGTTCGCCTCCTCCTCTTTATAAGCAGGGGAAATAGGGGTGGTTCCCCCACCTTCGCCACTTGCGGTTCCAACCTCAGAAATCTCTGCCGCTCCCCTCCGCTTCCAAAGCCGAAAGAGAGCAGCGCTCTGACCCCCGTCGCCGCCGTCGCCACCAACGCCCTCGATCTTCCCCACCGCCTCCACCATGGCTCCGAAGATCGGGAAGGGTGCAAAGTCGTCCGAGGCGCTGCGGCTTGAGACGCTGTGGAAGGAGCGGGCAACCTTCCCCCCTGAACTCTCCGCGAAGGAGTTGAGGGAGTGGTTCTACCTCTTCTGGTCGACGGAGACGCGAGCGCATCCGCGCACGCAGGTACTCTCCGCCGCCGCTTCTGCTTCAAAACGGGCTCCAAAGGGATACCCCTTCTTCGCACTGTTCTTCTATTGCAGGCTCTACCCGCCCTTCTCTGAATTCTTCTGTGACATCATGAACACCTACGGGTTCCATCTCCTTGACTTCACCCCCAATGTTGTCCTGACCATGGCCGTTTTCGCACATCTCTGCGAGAACTTTGTCGGAATCCATCCAAACGTAGCCCTCTTCCGCGACTACTTCATGCCCCGGGTCGAGAGAGGAGAGCCCTTAGCTGGCGGGATCGCCTGGATCTCGAGAACCGGCAAGAAGGAGACGTATCTGGAGGGGGAGCTCCGCAGCAAATGGGATGAGTGGAGGGCAGAGTGGTGTTGGATTGTTGACGAGAACCCGCAGCCATTCACTGCCCTGCGCCAAACCCCAGCAGTGCGCGGCAATGATTGGAGCACCCTGGCGGCGGACGATGCTAGGCTGAAGATCGCCACCACCCGGATCTTGCAACTCAGGCTTGCCGGGCTTACCGTAGGTGCTGTTGGCGCGGACTTTCTTCGTCGCCGTATCGCCCCTCTGCAGGAGAGGGGGAGGCCCACCTGGCTGTTTGGGGGTCCGGCGGACATCATGAGGCTGCGTCCGGGCCTCAACTTCAATTTCACTGTCTTGGAGTTGGATGCGATGCTCAAGGAGCTGTTCAAGCACGACCCCAATCATCCCAAGTAGTTCAGGCTGCCGCAGGGCGTCGTCCCGTTGTGCAACAACTCCTCGCTCGATCGCATCCGCGCAATGATGCCGGAGTGCGACTTGCATGGAATTATTCCAACTTGGCAGGAGCCCGCCGACGACGTCGTGCAGCAGTTCTTCGATAGCTTGGTGGAGGTGGCGGTCCGCGCCGACGAGAAGAGGAGCCTCACCCGCGACACCACCGAAGACGAGATGCGGCGCATCGCCACCAGGGCGGAAGAGGCGGCGGCGGCCGCCGCCGCGGGAGAGTTTGGGTTTACTGTGGAGGAGGCAGAGGCAGCCGATGCGGCAAGCCTTGTCGATCGAGACGAGCTTGTCGAGGAGATCGCCAGCGAGGGAGGGCCCGAAGCCGAATCGAGCGAGCCCGCCGAGCGTGCAAGTGGCCAGCCGTCTTCAAGCAACTTGCCGCAAGCGGAGCTCCCAGTGCAGCCCCCAGCTCCACCAAGAAGGCACCTCCGTAGGGCCGGAGACATAGCAGGGCGGCAGACAGGTCAACAGCTGCCGCGCCGCGGGACACGCTCCACCGCGACAAGCACCGTTGCCGCGGGAGTGCCTCACGCCGCTGTGGCGACTGGAGCGGGGTAATCTCGGGCCGCCGCTTCTGATCCTGCCGCAGCTCCCGCCAAGCGGCCAAGGGAGCCTACTCCTCCACCTCGTCGCGCCGAAAGAGTATCGGACTTCGACCTCTCCGCGCTCAGCTCCAACGAGGAGGAAGAAGAGGAGTAAGTTTCTCTGTTGTGGTTGTATTTCTTCAATTCTTGCTGTTTCTTGTCTTGTATCTGATCTGTGTACTTCTGAACCTTGTTCCTTTTCAGGACTCTGGCCCAGAGGGCGGCAAAGAGAGCCAAGGTCCCCGTGGTTGTCGTCGAGGACGATCCCGTCGTGACGACAGAGGGCGCGTCCGAGACCACCTTGTCGGACCCGGCAACCACTCCTCGAAGTAGCCCCCAGCGCAACCCCCAGCGTAAGTACATAGTCTTACTTCCCGCTGTTGGGTGCGCATAGGTGTTCTTTCTTTGCTGATATCTTGTCTGTTGGTTTGCTTGTATAGGAGCAGAACAGGCTCACCAGGAGCAACCGAAAGCCGCTCCTGAGGTGCTATCTGCTTCAACTACGCCGCCAAGGGAGGATTCCCCGGTAAGGGAGCGCTCTCCGGCAAGGGAGAGGTCCCCGGCAAAGGGTAGTTCTCTGGCAAGGGACAGGACCAGCGATCCCCCGGTGGTGGGGCCCATGACTACAGAGCCCAGCACAGGTAATCCTTCTTGTCGTAAAACTTCCCTTGGGTTCTTCTTTTTCTGATTTGTCTTTTTGGATATTTGCTTGACTCTTCTCCCTCTTCCGTCTGCCAGATCCACCTTCCACGAAGCCGATGGAGACCGAGGCCACCGGCGAGGAGGACGTGTGCGGCAACACTTACGACGCCGTCGCCACCGAAGAAGAGGCCGGCGCTGATGATCCCGCTGGCGAAGAGGCCGCCAAGGCTGCCGGCGCAGGTGCTGGCGAGGGATCCGGCGATCGTACTGACGACCCTGGGGCCGCAGGAGCGTAAGGCGCTACGCCGACCGCCGATCCCTCTGCCGCTGACGCAGCGCAGGCCCCGAAGAGCCCCAGCCCGGCGTCTACTTGAAGGCCGGCGACGGTATCTTCATCAAGCTCCCCTGGGCTTCAAGCTCCAGGGTGCCGGTCGAAGGAGAAGCTTTTGACGGAGAAGTGCTCGCCTCCGCTGGGTTGACAATGGTCGATGCGCCAAGCAGCAGCAGCGGCGAGCCTGAGGAGGAACAGCTGCTGCGGAGGCTGTTGTCGCTCTACCGCGCCCGACAAGCCAAACTGGAGTCTCGGGAAGCGCTTGTCGCGCGGTCGGGAGCTGACATTGAGAAGCATGCGGAGGAGCTCCAGAGTCGCAACCAAGAGGCCCTCCGATCCATCGCAGAAGAGAGGGCGCAGCTTGTCGAGGCGCGGAAGGCCTTCCTCCTCGAGAAGGCAGAAGCCGAAGAGCAACAGCGGCTTGCCGCCGAGGAGCTATCTGTGCGGGAAGGTGAGCTGACGCAGCGGAAGGTCAATCTGGACAGCTATGAGGAGGATCTTTCCGCGCACGAGGAGACACTTGGCGGGGCCCTCAAGGAAGCGAAGGATGCTTCTGCAGCTGCCGAGGCCGCCAAGAAGGAGCTGGAGGTGAAGGTGACGCAGCTAGAAGCCAATCTCAAGGCGAAGAATGAAGAGCTTACCGCGCTCCAGCGCGAGCGCGAGAAGGACGCCCTTGCCCATGGTGAGCTGCAGGGTCGTCTCCTCGAGAGGGGCAAAGAGCTGAGCACCGCCAAAGACTCAAATGCTGATCTGGAGCTGAAGCTAGCCACGCTGACTGAGACGCTGGACGGCGCCAAGAAGCGGGAGGAGACCTTGAGGGAGGAGATCAAGGCCAACGAGGCGCTGTTGACGAGGGCCGCTGAAACCCAGAACACCTTCAGGGATACTGTGGAGCTCTGAACGGAGGGCCTCGTGAACATCGCAGCTGGAAATGGAGGGTTCCGGGTACTCCTCCGACGAGAATCTCCAGCCCAGCGCCAAGCTCACTCTGTTCTTCAAAGGCGTGGCGACGGCCCTCCAGCAACTCCGGGAAAGGATCCCAAAGCAGCTGGCCGACGAGTCGCGCACGATCTGCGCCAGAGTTCTGGAGAAGGTGTTGGTGAAGGTGGCCTTCCGCAACCCAGGCCTCAACCTCACCAACGTCCTCAAGAAGCTGCCGGCGGGTGCTGATCTTGAAGAGCTCAAGGCCCTTGTCGCACCCATTGTGGACAAGGTGAATGAAGTTAGGAGGGTTGATGGCGGCCGCGTAGACTAGACCGCCCGTTTCTTCCTTTCCTTGCCGCTGCTAGACATGTTATGGGAACAATCTATTAGAGCGCGGCAAGTTGTCTTTGTAATATAACTTTATCTTGGGCAGTATTTGCTATGTTATTTCCTTTACTCGATTCCTTCCTTTGTATGCTTTTACCCTACGCTTTTAGGGAACTTGCCGGCGCAGGCACCCTTGCCGCGAGCGCTGAGTGCGGAACATCAGCAGCCTGCTGGCGGTGCTACTTCCGGCAAGAAACCTTGTCGCAACTAGTCGCAGCACACTTAAGTTGTTGAGCGGACTCGAAACAAAGTAAGGGTGCAGCTAGCTACGAGTTGGTTCCTCCACGCACAGGTTTTCCATACAAAGCAGGGTCGTTTCAAGGAGGATAACTTAAAAAAATTTCAAAACTGGTTATGCTCAAACTTTGGCAACTTAGCTTTTCTGTTGTTTGCGTCCCGGCAAGGCGATACTTTCTTGAACGACGCCTGGTCCACACCATTATCTTCTCCTCCCCCCCGGTGAACTTGTGGGCGAGGGAACCTTCCCTTTTCTTGAGAAAAAGAAAGAAGAGAAAATAAAGATATGGAGCCTTAAGGCTCGTTATTGCTTACCAGGGGCAAGTGCTGCACAAAGTGTCAGATAATACATGCAAAAAATGAAAAAGCATGAAATTTGACAAGATGTGGGGAGCACACGAGCTTTATTTGTGCACGGGATCTGCGCCCGGCTTTGTACAAAGGGTTACATGTAACAGCGCAAGGCTCGTACAAAAGGTGGTTGCCGGAACAGGTTCCAGCAATCGTGCCTTATGGCTAAAACTTACGAAGATGTTCAATGTTCCAGGAGTTGCTCACCGGAAAGCCATATTCAGTCTCAAGGCGGACAGCGCCAGGCCTAGTGACTCGCTTCACCCGATAAGGGCCTTCCCACTTCGGCGTCAACTTGTTGGAATTCTTGGCGGATTGAATACGCCGAAGAACAAGGTCACCTTCCTCCAGACTTCTAGCATTAACTTTGCGGCTATGGTAGCGGCGCAAAGCTTGCTGGTATCGAGCAGCTCGTACAGCAGCCTGAAGACGATCTTCCTCAAGGAGCAGCGCGTCATGTTGTCGCAGCTGCTCTTGCTCAAAATCATCATAAGCGAGCACTCGAGGCGATCCGTATACGAGTTCCGTGGGGAGAACTACCTCTGCTCCATAAACTAGAGCGAAAGGTGTCTGGCCAGTGGCTCGATTTGGCGTCGTCCTGATCAACCAAAGAACCACCGGCAGCTCCTCAATCCAGTTCTTTCCGCACTTGTGCAGCCTGTCGAAAGTCCTGGTCTTGAACCCGCGCAGCACTTCAGCGTTTGCCCTCTCCGCTTGACCGTTGCTTCTTGGGTGAGCAACAGAAGCGAAGCAGACCTTGGCGCCAAGATCTTGGACGTACTACATGAAGGTGCGGCTCGTGAATTGCGTGCCGTTGTCGGTGATGATCCTGTTAGGGACTCCGAAACGGCAAACAATCGACCTGAAGAACTTGACTGCTGACTATGCCGTCACCTTCCTCACTGCTTCCACTTCCGGCCACTTTGTGAACTTGTCGATTGCAACGTACAAGTACTCAAAGCCCCCGACAGCTCGGGGGAAGGGGCCGAGGATGTCGAGCCCCCAGACCGAAAATGGCCAGGATAAAGGGATCGTCTGGAGAGCTTGAGCTGGCTGGTGTATCTGCTTGGAATGGAACTGGAACTCTTGTGGGCCTACCTGGCGCGCCAAAGATGTCGTGGGAAACGAACACCTATGGGGCAGGGCCCCTTTCGGTCCGGCAGGGAGCGGAGGGCGCACGAAGAGCGGATCGAGGCGAAGCACGCGAGCGGTTTTACCCAGCTTCAGAGCTCTCCGGAGAGATAATACTCCTACTGCTGCTTTGTGGTTGTATTCCGTTCTTGCTTGAGAGCGTGGAAGTGTTCTGGTTTCGAATGAGTCGAACCCCTTCTATGTTGCGCATGGGCCTCCTTTTATAGGCTCAAGGGGTCACCGACAGGTGGCAACGCATGCAGGGGTAAAAGTGTAAAAGGTGTGGTTGGTACAACTACTTCTACAGTGGATCCTACCTAACTCTGACGGCAGGGGACAAAGGCATTAAATGCCCGTCCGCGTCGCCCAAACAGTGCAGAAAAGCGACCGTTAGGGGCGCCACCGTTCGCCACGATGGCCATCTCGTCATCTCCGCTCGCCACCTCGCACCGCTTGGCTGCACAGCTTCTCGCCACGTGCGCCTGGAATGGTCCTGTGGCGACACGTCGACGGATGTGCTGGAGCGCGGGCACAGAGTGGTGGCTTCGTCGCGGCAAGCGCCTTGCCGCGGTCATTGTATTGTCGCGCCCGGAAGCTTGTCGCTCGCCGGGTCTTGCCGGGATGCGCGGCGCGTCGCGGCAAGTTCTTTGAAATGCCTTGGTTGGCCTTCCCGACAAGCTCCTCTTGCCGGGGCCTTGTCCTTCCCGGCAAGCTCCTCTTGCCGGGGCCTTGTCTTCTCAGTTAAAACACTTTGTTCTTGAATGGCACCAATAGGAATTACGGAGGATCTTGGCGGTCACCCGGCAAGCCATGCCGCGGGGCGTGCGACTGCCCGTGCACAAGTTCGGGATACTAAGGTACCCCTACTTTAGTACACCGACAGGAGCCCCCGGGCCTGGGCCACACACGGTGCCGAACACTGTTGGGCCAGGCCCAAAACAGGGCACGGGCACGCGCGGCCTGGGGCCACACCGTATCTGACTCCGTATCTATCGCGCCCTCCCGTAACGGCACGCGTCAAATGCGGCGTCGTGGGAGAGATCGTGGGTGATTCTTTATTCGGAAAAAGCGTAACGTTCGCCTCCTCCTCTTTATAAGCAGGGGAAATAGGGGTGGTTCCCCCACCTTCGCCACTTGCGGTTCCAACCTTAGAAATCTCCGCCGCTCCCCTCCGCTTCCAAAGCCGAAAGAGAGCAGCGCTCCGCCCCCCGTCGCCGCCGTCGCCACCAACGCCCTCGATCTCCCCCACCGCCTCCGCCATGGCTCCGAAGACCGGGAAGGGTGCGAAGTCGGCCGAGGCGCTGCGGCTTGAGACGCTGCCGAAGGAGCGGGCAACCTTCCCCCCTGAACTCTCCGCGAAGGAGTTGAGGGAGTGGTTCTACCTCTTCTCATGGACGGAGACGCGAGCGCATCCGCGCACAGGTACTCTCCGCCGCCGCTTCTGCTTCGAACCGGGCTCCAAAGGGATACCTCTTCTTCGCACTGTTCTTCTATTGCGGGCTCTTCCCGCCCTTCTCTGAATTCTTCTGTGACATCATGAACACCTACGGGTTCCATCTCCTTGACTTCACCCCCAATGTTGTCCTGACCATGGCGGTTTTCACACATCTCTGCAAGAACTTTGTCGGAATCCATCCAAACGTAGCCCTCTTCTGCCACTAATTCATGCCCCGGGTTGAGAGAGGAGAGCCCTTAGCTGGCGGGATCGCCTAGATCTCGAGAACCGGCAAGAAGGAGACGTATCTGGAGGGGGAGCTCCGCAGCAAATGGGATGAGTGGAGAGCAGAGTGGTGTTGGATTGTTGACGAGAACCCGCAGCCATTCACTGCCCTGCGCCAAACCCCAGCAGTGCGCGGCAATGATTGGAGCGCCCTGGCGGCGGACGATGCTAGGCTGAAGATCGCCACCACTCGGATCTTGCGACTCAGGCTTGCCGGGCTTACCGTAGGTGCTGTTGGCGTGGACTTTCTTCGCCGCCGTATCGCCCCTCTGCAGGAGAGGGGGATGCCCACCTGGCTGTTTGGGGGTCCGGCGGACATCATGAGGCTGCGTCCAGGTCTCAACTTCAATTTCACTGTCTTGGAGTTGGATGCGATGCTCAAGGAGCTGTTCAAGCACGACCCCAATCATCCCAAGTGGTTCAGGCTGCCGCAGGGCGTAATCCCGTTGTGCAACAACTCCTCGCTCGATCGCATCCGTGCAATGATGCCGGAGTGCGACTCGCATGGAATTATTCCAACTTGGCAGGAGCCCGCCGACGACGTCGTGCAACAGTTCTTCGATAGCTTGGTGGAGGTGGCGGTCCGCGCCGATGAGCAGAGGAGCCTCACCCGCGACACCACCGAAGACGAGATGCGGCTCATCGCCACCAGGGCGGAAGAGGCGGCGGCCGCCGCCGCCGCGGGAGAGTTTGGGTTTACTGTGGAGGAGGCAGAGGCAGCCGATGCGGCAAGCCTTTCCGATCGAGACGAGCTTGTCGGGGAGATCGCCAGCGAGGGAGGGCCCGAAGCCGAATTGAGCGAGCCCACCGAGCGTGCAAGTGGCCAGCCGTCTTCAAGCAACTTGCCGCAAGCGGAGCTCCCAGTGCAGCCCCCAGCTCCACCAAGAAGGCGCCTCCGCAGGGCCGGAGACATAGCAGGGCGGCAGACAGGTCAACAGCTGCCGCGCCGCGGGACACGCTCCACCACGACAAGCACCGTTGCCGCGGGAGTGCCTCACGCCGCTGCGGCGACTGGAGCGGGGTCCTCTCGGGCCGCCGCTTCTGATCCTACCGCAGCTCCCGCCAAGCGGCCAAGGGAGCCTACTCCTCCGCCTCGTTGCGCCGAAAGAGTACCGGACTTTGACCTCTCCGCGCTCAGCTCCGACGAGGAGGAAGAAGAGGAGTAAGTTTCTCCGTTGTGTTTGTATTTCTTCAATTCTTGCTGTTTCTTGTCTTGTATCTGATCTGTTTTCTTCTGAACCTTGTTCCTTTTCAGGACTCTGGCCCAGAGGGCGGCGAAGAGAGCCAAGGTCCCCGTGGTTGTCGTCGAGGACGATCCCGTCGTGACGACAGAGGGCGCGTCCGAGACCACCTTGTCGGACCCGGCAACCACTCCTCGAAGTAGCCCCCAGCGCAACCCCCAGCGTAAGTACATAGTCTTACTTCCCGCTGTTGGGTGCGCATAGGTGTTCTTTCTTTGCTGATATCTTGTCTGTTGGTTTGCTTGTATAGGAGCAGAACAGGCTCACCAGGAGCAACCGGAAGCCGCTCCTGAGGTGCTATCTGCTTGAACTACGCTGCCAAGGGAGGATTCCCCGGCAAGGGAGCGCTCTCCGGCAAGGGAGAGGTCCCCGGCAAAGGGTAGTTCTCCGGCAAGGGACGGGACCAGCGATCCCCCGGTGGTGGAGCCCATGACTATAGAGCCCAGCACAGGTAATCCTTCTTGTCGGAAAACTTCCCTTGGGTTCTTCTTTTTCTGATTTGTCTTTTTGGATATTTGCTTGACTCTTCTCCCTCTTCCGTCTGCCAGATCCACCTTCCACGGAGCCGATGGAGACCGAGGCCACCGGCGAGGAGGACGTGCGCGGCAACACTTACGACGCCGCCGCCACCGAAGATGAGGCCGGCGCTGATGATCCCGCCGACGAAGAGGCCGCCAAGGCTTCCGGCGCAGGTGCTGGCGAGGGATCCGGCGATCGTACTGACTACCCTGGGGCCGCAGGAGCACAAGGCGCTACGCCGACCGTCGATCCCTCTGCCGCTGACGCAGCGCCAGTCCCCGAAGAGCCCCAGCCCGGCGTCTACTTGAAGGCCGGCGATGGTATCTTCATCAAGCTCCCCTGGGCTTCAAGCTCCAGGGCGCCGGTCGAAGGAGAAGCTTTTGACGGAGAAGTGCTCGCCTCCGCTGGGTTGACAATGCTCGACGAGCCAAGCAGCAGCAGCGGCGAGCCTGAGGAGGAACAGCTGCTGCGGAGGCTGTTGTCGCTCTACCGCACCCGACAAGCCAAACTGGAGTCTCGGGAAGCGCTTGTCGCGCGGGCGGGAGCTGACATTGAGAAGCATGCGGAGGAGCTCCAAAGTCGCAACCAAGAGGCCCTCCGATCCTTCGCAGAAGAGAGGGCGCAGCTTGTCGAGGCACGGAAGGCCTTCCTCCTCGAGAAGGCAGAATCCGAAGAGCAACAGCGGCTTGCCGCCGAGGAGCTGTCCGTGCGGGAAGGCGAGCTGACGCAGCGGAAGGTCAATCTGGACAGCTATGAGGAGGAGCTTGCCGCGCGCGAGGAGACACTTGCCGGGGCCCTCAAGGAAGCAAAGGATGCTGCTGCAGCTGCCGAGGCCGCCAAGAAGGAGTTGGAGGTGAAGGTGACGTAGCTAGAAGCCAATCTCAAGGCGAAGAATGAAGAGCTTACCGCGCTCCAGCGCGAGCGCGAGAAGGACGCCCTTGCCCATGGTGAGCTGCAGGGTCGTCTCCTCGAGAGGGGCAAAGAGCTGAGCGCCGCCAAAGACTCAAATGCTGATCTGGAGCTGAAGCTGGCCATGCTGACTGAGACGCTGGACGGCGCCAAGAAGCGGGAGGAGACCTTGAAGGAGGAGATCAAGGCCAACGAGGCGCTGTTGACGAGGGCCGCTGAAACCCAGAACACCTTCAGGGATACTGTGGAGCTCTGGATGGAGGGCCTCGTGAACATCGCCGCGGTTATTGACGAGGAGCTGACGCAGCTGGAAATGGAGGGTTTCGGGTACTCCTCCGACGAGAATCTCCAGCCCAGCGCCAAGCTCACTCTGTTCTTCAAAGGCGTGGCGACGGCCCTCCAGCAACTCCGGGAAAGGATCCCAAAGCAGCTGGCTGACGAGTCGCGCACGATCTGCGCCAGAGTTCTGGAGAAGGTGTTGGTGAAGGTGGCCTTCCGCAACCCAGGCCTCAACCTCACCAACGTCCTCAAGAAGCTGCCGGCGGGTGCTGATCTTGAAGAGCTCAAGGCCCTTGTCGCACCCATTGTGGACAAGGTGAATGAAGTTAGGATGGTTGATGGCGGCTGCGTAGACTAGACCACCCGTTTCTTCCTTTCCTTGTCGCTGCTAGGCATGTTATGGGAACAATCTATTAGAGCGCGGCAAGTTGTCTTTGTAATATAACTTTATCTTGGGCAGTATTTGCTATGTTATTTCCTTTACTCGATTCCTTCCTTTGTATGCTTTTACCCTACTCTTTTAGGGAACTTGCCTGCGCAGGCACCCTTGCCGCGAGCGCTGAGTGCGGAACATCAGCAGCATGCTGGCGGTGCTACTTCCGGCAAGAAACCTTGTCACAACTAATCGCAGCACACTTAAGTTGTTGAGCGGACTTGAAACAAAGTAAGGGCGCAGCTAGCTACGAGTTGGTTCCTCCGTGCACAGGTTTTCCATACAAAGCAGGGTCGTTTCAAGGAGGATAAGTTAAAAAAAAAATCAAAACTGGTTATGCTCAAACTTTGGCAACTTAGCTTTTCTGTTGTTTGCGTCCCGGCAAGGCGATACTTTCTTGAACGACGCCTGGTCCACACCATTATCTTCTCCTTCCCCCCCCGGTGAACTTGTGGGCGAGGGAACCTTCCCTTTTCTTGAGAAAAAGAAAGAAGAGAAAATAAAGATATGGAGCCTTAAGGCTCGTTATTGCTTACCGGGGGCAAGTGCTGCACAAAGTGTCAGATAATACATGCAAAAAATGAAAAGGCATGAAATTTGACAAGATGTGGGGAGCACACGAGATTTATCTGTGCATGGGATCTATGCTCGACTTTGTACAAAGGGTTACATGCAACAGCAGCAAGGCTCGTACAAAAGGTGGTTGCCGGAACAGGTGCCGGCAACCGCGCCTTTTGGGTAAAACTTATGAAGATGTTCAATGTTCCAGGAGTTGCTCACCGGACAGCCATCTTCGGTCTCAAGGCGGAAAGCGCCAGGCCTAGTGACTCGCTTCACCTGATAAGGGCCTTCCCACTTCGGCGTCAACTTGTTGGAATTCTTGGCGGATTGAATACGCCGAAGAACAAGGTCTCCTTCCTCGAGACTTCTGGCATTAACTTTGCGGCTATGGTAGCGGCGCAAAGCTTGCTGGTATCGAGCAGCTCGTACAGCAGCCTGAAGATGATCTTCCTCAAGGAGCAGCGCGTCATCTTGTCGCAGCTGCTCTTGCTCAAACTCATCATAAGCGAGCACTCGAGGCGATCCGTATACGAGTTCCATGGGGAGAACTGCCTCTGCTCCATAAACTAGAGCGAAAGGTGTCTGGCCAGTGGCTCGATTTGGCGTCGTCCTGATCGACCAAAGAACCACCGGCAGCTCCTCAATCCAGTTCTTTCCGCACTTGTGCAGCCTGTCGAAAGTCCTGGTCTTGAGCCCGCGCAGCACTTCAGCGTTTGCCCTCTCCGCTTGACCGTTGCTTCTTGGGTGAGCAACAGAAGCGAAGCAGACCTTGGCGCCAAGATCTTGGACGTACTGCATGAAGGTGCGGCTCGTGAATTGCGTGCCGTTGTCGGTGATGATCCTGTTAGGGACTCCGAAATGGCAAACAATCGACCTAAAGAACTTGACTGCTGACTGTGCCGTCACCTTCCTCACTGCTTCCACTTCCGGCCACTTTGTGAACTTGTCGATTGCAACGTACAAGTACTCAAAGCCCCCGACAGCTCGAGGGAAGGGGCCGAGGATGTCGAGCCCCCAGACCGAAAATGGCCAGGATAAAGGGATCGTCTGGAGAGCTTGAGCTGGCTGGTGTATCTGCTTGGAATGGAACTGGCACGCTTCACACTTGGTTACTTGTGCAGTTGCATCTTGGAGGGTTGTCGGCCAAAAGAAACCTTGCCGAAATGCCTTGCCGGCAAGTGCTCTTGCGCCAATGTGGTGACCACATATGCCTCCATGTATCTCTGCCAACAGCTCCTGTCCATCTTCTCGGGGAATGCACTTCAATTTCACTCCGTTGAATCTTCTTCTGTACAGTATGTCGTCGACAAACTGGTACATACTTGATTGCCCTCGGATAGGTTTGCATCCGTTAAAGTACGACGGCAGGTTGCATCCGTCGGAGTTCCTCAGCATCTACACGATCGCGGTGCAGGCCGCTGGGGGGGCGCGACGATAAGATCCTTGCCAACTACTTCCCGCTGGTGCTCAAACCCAATGTCAGATCTTCGCTCATGCACTTGCCGGACAACTCCATATCCTCCTGGGCAGATTTGTGCCATCAGTTTGTCGGCGCCTTTACGGGCGGCCACAAGCCTCATGGCCAGGAGAGTGATCTTCACCTGCTCGCCCAGAAGGAAGGCGAGCCCCTGCGCAAGTATATTCAGAGATTCAGCCAAGTGCAGCGCAACATCCCAGATGTCCACCCTGCCGCGGTCATCAGCATGTTCCATCAGAACGTGCGAAACCGCAGGATGAGGGTGGAGATGGCGATGTGCAAAATCAGAGACGTCAGTGAACTGTATGCCCTGGCTGACAGATGTGCGCGTGTTGAGGAGGGGAGGAAACTCCCCGGAGAGAACGCGGGAGCAGAAGGATCTGACAGTGAAGATGCCGCCCCGGCAAGGAAAAACCGGCGGTAGAACAACAGGAAGAGGAAAGCTAAAGATGTGCTAGTCGTCGAGCAGTCCGGCAATGGAGGTGGCGCCGAGAAGGCCAAAGCTGGTAACTCCGGCGAGGCTGTGGTGTCCTCCGACAAGCAGGACGGCTCCGGCAAGCAGTACTGCAAGATCCACCGCACCAAGGGCCATGATCTCCAGACCTGCAAGAAGGTTGAGCAGCTTGTTGAACTGCAGAAAGCTGAGTACGAGCGACGCGACAAAGAGAAGGCCCAAGAAGGTACTGGAGGATCCGGCAAGAAGCGTCCCGGCCGGGGAGGGCACCGCGGCAAGGCCAAGTAGCGGCAAGGAGACAGGCCTCCCCGCGGCCGCGACAAGGATGAAGATGAAGACGAAGATGAAGACATGGATGATGATGAGGCCGACGAGCAGGAGTTTCAGAAAGCCACAGAGGTCCTGTGCGTTGACGGCGGTGCTTCTCTGCATACTTCGCACCGCCAGCTCAAACAGTGGGTGCGAGAAGTTAATGCGGCAGAACCACCAGTTGAGTCACGCAAGCCTCTGAAGTGGTCCAGCACGCCTATCATCTTTGATGTTGAGGACCACCCTGATCGCATAACTGCGGTCGGGTGCTTGCCGATGTTGGTTTCACCAACTATCCGCAACCTCAAGGTCACAAAGATGTTAGTTGACGGCGGGACCGGCTTAAACCTGATCTCCTCCGTGGTACTCCAGAAGCTCCAGATCCCCGACGGCGAGCTCGAAGAGACTGGTACATTCCAAGGAATCAACCCGGGAAGGAGCAAGCCGAAAGGGAAGATCATGTTGCCGGTGACATTTGGCAGCGAGCTGAACTTCAGGACTGAGAGGGTCACTTTTGACGTTGCTGATTTCCTGTTGCCTTACAATGGGATACTCGGCCGTCCAGCACTCGCTAAGTTCATGGCAGCCTCTCACTATGCGTACAATGTACTGAAGATGCCGGGTCCGATAAGCGTCATCTCTGTCCCTGGCGACAAGAAGGATGCCCTTATCTGCACCGACAAGATTTACCGGGAAGCAGCAGCCGCAGCCGATTGCAAGACACTTGCCGCTGAAGCTCCCGGGGGGAAGAAGAAGACCAAGTCCGGCAAGAGCTCTGATGCCCACTCCGGCAAGCGCACCTCTTTGGAGTGCTGCGCTACCGTCGAGGACGCACCATCGAGCTCCACCGGCAAGTGTAAGAAGACAAAAACAGCTTCACCAGAGACCAAGAAAGTGTCCGCCAAGGAGGACGGCACTGGTGGTACCTTCACCATCAGTGCCACGCTCGACCCCAAATAGGAAAGCGTGCTCGTTGCTCTCCTGCGGGAGAACGTCGACGTGTTTGCATGGCAACCGTCTGACATCCCCGGTGTTCCCAGGAAAGTAATTGAGCACCACCTTGCCGTCTGTCCTCACGCGCGGCCCGTCAAGCAGAAAGTCAGAAAGCAAGCAGTGGAGCGCCAAGAATTCATCGCAGAAGAGATCAAGAAGTTGGAAGCAGCAGGCCTTGTCAGAGGAGTGCTCCATCCTACGTGGTTGGCCAATCCTGTAGTCGTGCGCAAGGCAGACGAGAAATGGAGGCTTTGTATTGACTTTACTGATGTTAATAAAGCTTGTCCCAAAGACCCATTTCCCTTGCCGCGCATTGACCAGATTGTTGACTCCACGGCCGGATGTGATCTGCTGTCATTTCTTGATGGATATTCAGGATACCATCAGATCTTCATGGCAAAAGAAGATGAGGAGAAGACCGCATTCATCACCCCGTGTGGCACGTACTGTTTCGTACGGATGCCATTCGGTTTGAAAAATGCAGGTTCAACATTTGCAAGAGTAGTCAGTCATGCTTTTGAGCCACAGTTGCACAGAAATATAGAAGCTTACATGGATGACATAGTGGACAAGAGCAAGGACAAAGCAACCCTGGTTCAAGATTTAGATGAGACCTTTGCAAATCTGCGCAAGATCAACCTCAAGCTTAACCCCGAGAAGTGCGTGTTTGGAGTCCGTTCCGGCAAACTTCTCGGGTTCTTTGTGTCTCAGCGGGGGATTGAAGCCAATCCCGACAAGATCAAGGCCATTGAGCAGATCGAAGCACCGAAGCGCGTCAAGGATGTACGAAGGCTTGCCGGCTGCGTGGCTGCTCTCAGCAGGTTCATCTCTAAGTCTGCTGAGCACGCCCTGCCATTTTTCAAAATATTGAAAAAGGCAGGTCCAATGAAATGGACTTCGGAAGCGGAGGCTGCGCTGCAGGACTTGAAGAGATACCTGTCCTCCACTCCAATACTTGTCGCACCTAAGTTGCAAGAGAAGTTGCTGCTATATCTAGCGGCAACCAATCAAGTGGTTAGTGCTACGTTAGTAGCGGAAAGGGAGGCGGATGATGACCCAGCGACCATGGCAAGCGCATCCAGCGACAAGAAGGGGGCTTCCCCGACAAGCTCTGGTCCCGACAAGGATGGATCTGTGCAGCCACAAGAAGAGAAGCAGAAGAAGATGGTGCAGCGCCCAGTTTACTTTGTCAGTTCCCTTCTGCAGGGGCTAGATCAAGGTACTCTGGTGTGCAGAAATTGCTTTTCGGCCTTCTCATGGCCTCGAGGAAGCTGCGCCATTACTTCCAAGCACATGAAATTACAGTTGTCACTCGCTTTCCGCTGAAGAGGATACTGCAGAATCCAGAAGCAACAGGCAGGATTGTCGAGTGGGCACTGGAACTGTCTAGCTTTGGCCTCAAGTTTGAGAGTACTTCAACTATCCAGAGCTGAGCATTGGCAGAATTCATATCAGAATGGACGCCAACACCTGATGAAGAAATACCGGAAATGAGCATCCCCGTCAAGGAGGCAAACAAAGAATGGATCATGTACTTTGATGGTGCCTTCTCGCTGCAAGGCGCCGGTGCAGGCGTGTTACTTGTCGCACCCACCGGAGAGCACCTCAAGTACGTGGTCCAGATGCACTTTCCCAAGGAGCAAGCAACAAACAATACTGCAGAGTATGAAGGTTTGCTTGCCGGACTCAGGATCGCTGCAGACCTTGGGATCAAGTAGCTCATTGTCAGGGGTGACTTGCAGCTTGTCGTCCGCCAAGTGAACAAAGATTATCAGAGTCCATTGATGGAAGCTTACATTGATGAAGTGAGAAAGTTGGAAGAACACTTTGACGGCCTACATATGGAACATGTTCCGAGATATCAGAACGACATTGCAGATGGCCTGTTAAAGTGCGCCGCACTTAAGTTACCTGTGGAACCAGGGATCTTTGTGCTCAAGCTGACTCAACCATCTGTAACACCATCAACTGGACAGAGCAAGAAAAGGAAGTTGATTTCCGGTGACTACTTTCCGGCAGAGCTCCCCGAAGCCGCCACCAAGAAAGTCCCCAAGATCAACACCAAGAGTGCTGACGAGCAGTCTGCTCCGACAAGCCCTAAGGTTTGTTCCGTTGAAGCAGACGCTCCCGGCAAGTTTTGCTCCGGCAAGCTTGCCGGGGAACATCAAGCTCCAGCCGAGCCGCAGGCCCTTGCCGTAGAAGCGGATGTTCCCGCAGCAGCGTACGTGCCTTTAGTCCTTGTTGTCGAGCCGCAAGCTCCTGCGGGAACATCCGCTTCTGCGGCAAGGGCATGCGGCTCGGCTGGAGCTTGATGTTCCCCGGCAAGCTTGCCGGAGCAAAACTTGTCGGGAGTGTCTGCTTCAACAAAACAAACCTTAGGGCTTGTCGGAGCAGACTGCTCGTCAGCACTCTTGGTGTTGATGAATCGAGCAAATATCCAAAAAGACAAATCAGAAAAAGAAGAACCCAAGGGAAGTTTTCCGACAAGAAGGATTACCTGTGTTGGGCTCTGTAGTCATGGGCTCCACCACCGGGGGATCGCTGGTCCCGTCCCTTGCCGGAGAACTACCCTTTGTCGGGGACCTCTCCCTTGCCGGAGAGCGCTCCCTTACCGGGGAATCCTCCCTTGGCGGCGTAGTTGAAGCAGATAGCACCTTAGGAGCGGCTTCTGGTTGCTCCTGGTGAGCCTGTTCTGCTCCTATACAAGCAAACCAACAGACAAGATATCAGCAAAGAAAGAACACCTATGCGCACCCAACAGTGGGAAGTAAGACTATGTACTTACGCTGGGGGTTGCGTTGGGGGCTACTTCGAGGAGTGGTTGCCGGGTCCGACAAGGTGGTCTCGAACGCGCCCTCTGTCGTCACGACGGGATCGTCCTCGATGACAACCACGGGGACCTTGGCTCTCTTCGCCGCCCTCTGGGCCAGAGTCCTGAAAAGGAACAAGGTTCAGAAGAAAACAGATCAGATACAAGACAAGAAACAGCAAGAATTGAAGAAATACAAACACAATGGAGAAACTTACTCCTCTTCTTCCTCCTCGTCGGAGCTGAGCGCGGAGAGGTCGAAGTCCGGTACTCTTTCGGCGCGACGAGGCGGAGGAGTAGGCTCCCTTGGCCACTTGGCGGGAGCTGCGGCGGGATCAGAAGCGGCGGCCCGAGAGGACCCCGCTCCAGTCGCCGCAGCGGTGTGAGGCACTCCCGCGGCAATGGTGCTTGTCGCGGTGGAGCGTGTCCCGCGGCGCGGCAGCTGTTGACCTGTCTGCCGCCCTGCTATGTCTCCGGCCCTGCGGAGGCGCCTACTTGGTGGAGCTGGGGGCTGCACTGGGAGCTCCGCTTGCGGCAAGTTGCTTGAAGACGGCTGGCCACTTGCACGCTCGGCGGGCTCGCTCGATTCGGCTTCGGGCCCTCCCTCGCTGGTGATCTCCCCGACAAGCTCGTCTCGATCGGCAAGGCTTGCCGCATCGGCTGCCTCTGCCTCCTCCACAGTAAACCCAAACTCTCCCGCGGCGGCGGCCGCCGCCGCCTCTCCTGCCCTGGTGGCGATGCGCCGCATCTCGTCTTCGGTGGTGTCGCGGGTGAGGCTCCTTTGCTCGTCGGCGCGGACCGCCACCTCCACCAAGCTATCGAAGAACTGCTGCACGACGTCGTCGGCCGGCTCCTGCCAAGTTGGAATAATTCCATGCGAGTCGCACTCTGGCATCATTGCGCGGATGCGATCGAGCAAGGAGTTGTTGCACAACGGGACGACGCCCTGCGGCAGCCTGAACCACTCGGGATGATTGGGGTCGTGCTTGAACAGCTCCTTGAGCGTCGCATCAAACTCCAAGACAGTGAAATTGAAGTTGAGGCCCGGACGCAGCCCCATGATGTCTGCCGGACCCCCAAACAGCCAGGTGGGCCTCCCCCTCTCCTGCAGAGGGGCGATACGGCGGCAAAGAAAGTCCGCGCCAATAGCACCTATGGTAAGCCCGGCAAGCCTGAGTCGCAAGATCCGGGTGGTGGCGATCTTCAGCCTAGCATCGTCCGCCGCCAGGGCGCTCCAATCATTGTCGCGCATTGCTGGGGTTTGGCTGTGGGTTCTCGTCAACAATCCAACACCACTCTGCTCTCCACTCATCCCATTTGCTGCGGAGCTCCCCCTCCAGATACGTCTCCTTCTTCCCAGTTCTCGAGATCCAAGCGATCCCGCCAGCTAAGGGCTCTCCTCTCTCGACCCGGGGCATGAAGTAGTGGCGGAAGAGGTCTACGTTTGGATGGATTCCGACAAAGTTCTCGCAGAGATGTGCGAAAACCGCCATGGTCAGGACAGCATTGGGGGTGAAGTCAAGGAGATGGAACCCGTAGGTGTTCATGATGTCACAGAAGAATTCAGAGAAGGGCGGGCAGAGCCCGCAATAGAAGAACAGTGCGAAGAAGGGGTATCCCTTTGGAGCCCGTTTTGAAGCAGAAGCGGCGGCGGAGAGTACCTGCGTGCGCGGATGCGCTCGCGTCTCCGTCGACCAGAAGAGGTAGAACCACTCCCTCAACTCCTTCACGGAGAGTTCAGGGGGGAAGGTTGCCCGCTCCTTCCGCAGCGTCTCAAGCCGCAGCGCCTCGGTCGACTTCGCACCGTTCCCGGTCTTCAGAGCCATGGCGGAGGTGGTGGGGGAGATCGAGGGCGTTGGTGGCGACGGCGGTGACGGGGGGCGGAGCGCTGCTCTCTTTCGGCTTTGGAAGCAGAGGGGAGCGGCGGAGATTTCTGAGGTTGGAACCACAAGTGGCGAAGGTGGGGGAACCACCCCTATTTCCCCTGCTTATAAAGAGGAGGAGGCGAACGTTACGCTTTTTCCGAATAAAGAATCACCCACGATCTCTCCCACGACGCCGCATTTGACGCGTGCCGTTACGGGAGGGCGCGGTAGATACGGAGTCAGATACGGTGTGGCCCCAGGCCGCGCGTACCCGTGCCCTGTTTTGGGCCTGGCCCAATAGCGTTCGGCACCGTGTGTGGCCCAGGCCCGGGGGCTCCTGTCGGTGTACTAAAGTAGGGGTACCTTAGTATCCCGAACTTGTGCACGGGCAGTCGCAGCGCCCCGCGGCAAGGCTTGCCGGGTGACCGCCAAGATCCTCCGTAGTTCCTATTGGTGCCATTCAAGAACAAAGTGTTTTAACTGAGAAGACAAGGCCCCGGCAAGAGGAGCTTGCCGGGAAGGACAAGGCCCCGGCAAGAGGAGCTTGCCAGGAAGGCCAACCAAGGCATTTCAAAGAACTTGCCGCGACGCGCCGCGCGTCCCGGCAAGACCCGGCGAGCAACAAGCTTCCGGGCGCGACAATACAACGACCGCGGCAAGGCGCTTGCCGCGACGAAGCCACCACTCTGTGCCCGCGCTCCAGCACATCCGTCGACGTGTCGCCACAGGACCATTCCAGGCGCACGTGGCGAGAAGCTGTGCAGCCAAGCGGTGCGAGGTGGCGAGCGGAGATGACGAGATGGCCATCGTGGCGAACGGTGGTGCCCCTAACGGTCTCTTTTCTGCACTGTTTGGGCGACGCGGACGGGCATTTAATGCCTTTGTCCCCTGCCGTCAGAGTTAGGTAGGATCCACTGTAGAAGCAGTTGTACCAACCACACCTTTTACACTTTTACCCCTGCATGCGTTGCCACCTGTCGGTCACCCCTTGAGCCTATAAAAGGAGGCCCATGCGCAACGTAGAAGGGGTTCGACTCATTCGAAACCAGAACACTTCCACGCTCTCAAGCAAGAACGGAATACAACCACAAAGCAGCAGTAGGAGTATTATCTCTCCGGAGAGCTCCGAAGCTGGGTAAAACCGCTCGCGTGCTTCGCCTCGATCCGCTCTTCGTGCGCCCTCCGCTCCCTGCCGGACCGAAAGGGGCCCTGCCCCATAGGTGTTCGTTTCCCACGACAAATAATATAAAAGATATTGTGATATCCCAACATAAATCCTGTCCACCATGGATCAATCTTCAACTTCACCTGCAACTAACAATGCTATAAGAGGGGCTGAGCAAAGCGGTAACATAGCCAAGCAATGGTTTGCTAGGAAGGGTGTCAAAGGTTAGAGGTTCATGGCAATTTGGGAGGCTTGATGAGCAAAAGATAGATAGCGCAGCAAAGCGATAGAACGAAGCAAACTAGCATAGCAATGATAGTAGTGAGATCCAGGGTAGCGGTCATCTTGCCTGAAATCCCGCTAGGAAGAAGAACGAGTCCATGAAGAAGATGAAGCCACGAAGACGAACCAAGCGTAGACGAACGCATCCTCACGATCGCAACGAAACGGGAACTATCGAGAAGAAGCACACAACATAGTAAATGAAGGAAATATGCCCTAGAGGCAATAATAAAGTTATTATTTATTTCCTTATTTCATGATATATGTTTATTATTCATGCTAGAATTGTATTAACCGGAAACATAATACATGTGTGAATACATAGACACACATAGTGTCACTAGTATGCCTCTACTTGACTAGCTCATTAATCAAAGATGGTTATGTTTCCTAACCATAGATATGTGTTGTCATTTGATTAATGGGATCACATCATTAGGAGAATGATGTGATTGACATGACCCATTCCGTTAGCCTAGCACTTGATCGTTTAGTATGTTGCTATTGCTTTCTTCATGACTTATACATGTTCCTGTAACTATGAGATTATGCAACTCCCGTTTATCGGAGGAACACTTTGGGTGCTACCAAACGTCACAACATAACTGGGTGATTATAAAGGAGTACTACAGGTGTCTCCAAAGGTACATGTTGGGTTGGCGTATTTTGAGATTAGGTTTTGTCACTCCGATTGTCGGAGAGGTATCTCTGGGCCCTCTCGGTAATGCACATCACTATAAGCCTTGCAAGCAATGTAGCTAATGAGTTAGTTACGGAATGATGCATTACGTAACGAGTAAAGAGACTTACCGGTAACAAGATTGAAATAGGTATTGGATACCGACGATCGAATCTTGGGCAAGTAACATACCGATGACAAAGGGAACAACGTATGTTGTTATGCGGTTTGACCGATAAAGATCTTCGTAGAATATGTAGGAGCCAATATGGCCATCCAGGTTCCGCTATTGGTTATTGACCGAGAATAGTTCTAGGTCATGTCTACATAGTTCTCGAACCCGTAGGGTCCGCACGCTTAAGGTTTCGATGACAGTTATATTATGAGTTTATGAGTATTGATGTACCGAAGGAGTTCTGAGTCCCGGATGAGATCGGGGACATGACGAGGAGTCTCGAAATGGTCGAGACGTAAAGATCGATATATTGGACGACTATATTCGGAGTTCGAAAAGGTTCCGAATGATTCGGGTATTTTTCGAAGTACCAGGGAGTTACGGGAATACGGGGGAAAAAGTATATGGGCCTTATTGGGCTTTAGGGGAGAGGAAGAGGCAGGCCGCGCGCCCCCCCATTGACTAGTCCGAATTGGACTAAGGGGAGGGGCGGCGCCCCCTCCTTCCTTCTCTTCCCTCTTCCCCTTCCTTGTCTCCTACTCCTACTACTTAGTAGGACTCCTAGTTGGACTAGGAAAGGGGGAATCCTACTCCCGGTGGGAGTAGGACACCCCTAGGGCGCGCCTCTCCCCTTGGCCAGCCCCCTCCTCCTTGCTCCTTTATATACGGGGGCAAGGGGCACCCCATGACACACAAGTTGATCTACGGATCGTTCCTTAGCCGTGTGCGATGCCCCCCTCCACCATATTCCACCTCGGTCATATCGTCGCGGAGTTTAGGCGAAGCCCTGCGCCGGTAGAACATCATCATCGTCACCACGCCGTCGTGCTGACGGAACTCATCCCCGAAGCTTTGCTGGATCGGAGCCCGGGGATCGTCATCGAGCTGAACGTGTGCTGAACTCGGAGGTGCCGTACGTTCAGTGCTTGGATCGGTCGGATCGTGAAGATGTACGACTACATCAACCGTGTTGTGCTAACGCTTCCGCTTACGGTCTACGAGGGTACGTGGACAACACTCTCCCCTCTCGTTGCTATGCCATCACCATGATCTTGCGTGTGCGTAGGAATTTTTTTGAAATTACTACGTTCCCCAACAGTAAACACACCACACATGAACAAGACATGATGCACAACAAGCATGGTGCATGAGAAGGCTACATGAAGCTACTCATGGCAAGAGATGATGCAAACAAGAACAACACATCAAGGCAAGTTTAAATGAGGCCGGGAACAACACATAACACTTCCGGTAAGTCCTCATATGCAAATTTCGAAATTGGTCCATATCTGAATAAACCTTATGTTCAAGTTGTTAAACAGCAAGTTAAGATGCATCACGATGAACTACACGAAATTCTAGTCAAGTTACATATAATGTTCATTAGATTCGGAGCTACGACCTAGAAGATATGAGCAAAACAAGTTAAACATGGCATTGATGCAAAATGCATACAAACATCAAGCAAACACACCAAAACAAGGATGCAACATGGTAATATGAAGCTACATGCAGAATCAAGCAAGTTTCATATAGAGCACACTCAAAACGGAGCAACGGTTCAACACATACACTATACAAGTCATAGCAACAATCTGTCCAAAACAGCAACTAGGCATCTTGCAAGCATCAAAACAACATGCTACAGCACCCCAACATAATAACAAAAGGCATGGGCATGAAGTACAGGTAAAGCATAACAAAACATGAACACTGAGCTATCTCCAGAAAAGACTAGAACATGCTCAAAAGGACATGGGAAGTTTGCAAATAATAACAGTTCCAGACTTATCAGGAAATAACATCAGGTTGCAATGTTTAGAGCTATCAAACAACATGTTACAGGAAGCTATCAAGGCAAACAAAGGCATGGCGTGATACTACTAAATGCATAGAACAAGAGTCCCTTACTGACCATGAGCCAAAAAGGATCAGAAGAAATGATGGCATCCATGTAAACATGGCAAGTTATATGACAGATTCAAACATGGCAGGAACAACAATAAGTAGGCATGTTGGTGAGCTTGAACCACTCACCACAGAGCAATACATGGCATGGCAAGGAAACCAACAGTAAGAAGACATGTTTATGAAGCTAAGCATGGCAAGAGCAAGTTCATAGGGTGTATGGATCACTAGCAAAACACATGGCCAAAACTGAACTTAATGTTAACAGGTTGACAGCAACATTATTTAGCAACTTTGGAGCAATATTACAACATGATACAGCAGGCTATAATTGCAACCAAGGGCATGAATGGATAGAGCAAGACATGTATAACAACTCATCCTTAGTGAACAATCTCCAGATTATGCATGGAATGACTTGTAGGAGCAGGTTTACATAGCAACAAAATATAACAGAATCTGCCTAGCAAAACAGCAACAACAAGTACACTACTTAACAAGCTTGATGCACTCAGCACACAACTCACAAAAATACATGGTTAAAACCCCTGGAAAGATGGCATGGCATAGATTAAAACACATGTAGACATCAACCTCATAGGATGCACACATCAATCATGGTAAAAATGACAAATGAGCAAGTTATAACAGTTTCAGCAGCTTAACAGCAACATGCACTATTCCAACAGCATTTCAGGTATCAATATGAGCTCAAATGGAAATGATGCAACGGAATGAAATGAAGTACTCGTTGAGACGAACAATTTGACATATTATACGCACAAAACGGAGCAATATGCAGGGAGTTATGATGCGATGAACATGGCATGATTATGCAAAATAACAGGGACTTAGTGGGATTTTTAGCACCTCGGGGAAAGTCAACAAGGGCGAGGTGGCGATGGATCTCGCCGGAATCTTCGCCAGAGATGATGGGGACAACGGCAGAGGTCGAGGGAGAGGTCGGGGAGGCCGGAGAAGGACGGATCCGGTGCGGGCCGACCGGACCTAGTGCAAGGAGGGCCGGCTGGGTCGCGTGCAGAGGCCGGAGGCGAGGCAAGGCCACGGCGGCGACGGGAACCGACGGGGCGGCGCGCCAGCCCGAGGGAGCTCCTGCTCCGGCGAGAGGGTGGCACCGGCGGGCGGAGCAAGGGCGACGCGGCGCGGGGGCGGCGCCCGCAGGTCTGGAGGAG